>NC_139006.1:34696977-34765283 GCF_964374135.1 Grampus griseus | reverse complement strand
GGTGTTTCCAGAACATTTTCACGTTCATTATTTTATTTTATTCTCATCACAAGCTCAGCCAGGAGATTAGGTAGGGCAGAGATTGAGGTCTTGGAAAAAGAACTTTATGCTTATGGACTATACTTTCTAGCTTTCTTATCTTGGAGAAGAATGAATAGGATTCACATAGCGGTTATGGCCTTAAGGAAAAGAGTTTGTTTTTGTGAAACCTCATGTTATTCCCATTAACCGGTCTTCCTCCAACGATCCGTGATTCCACCACTTTGGCACTTGGTCATTGAATTAAAGTTCTGAGACAGTGAGAAAAGGGGAGATGGCGGGGGAAGGTCAGGGGGCAGGTGTCCCTGAGGGAGTTCCTCGAGGCTGACTGGTGTGGCCAATGTGTTCTGGAAGAGGAGATAGAAAATGCGGCTTCTGGCCCGACCTCTACCACCGCTGAGCTGTGTGACTTCAGGCTAGTCACTCAGCTTCTCTGAGGCGCGTTTTCCTCATCTCTACATTATGGGGGAGGTGACCGAGCTGTCACCAGCCATGTCTAACGAACACCCCGTGTTCTCACTGTTTGGATTTGTTGCTTCTCGGGTGGTCTCCTCTTTGAAGACTTTGACTTTCCCGCCAAGTTAGAGAACGGCTGAGGTGCTTAAGAATGAAATAAATACATTCAGTGACCTAAGATAATAATTAAGAAAATGAAATGATTGAAATCGACTTTTCAATGTGAAGTTAAACCCAGAGGTTGTTTTGGAAGCAGAGCCACTCGTAGAGTGTCTTTGGGAAAGCACGCAAGCGGTTACAGTCGATTTAAATAAGTGCTCTGGTTGCCATGGGAACCTTGGTTCCTGGTTCTGCAGGTGTTTGGGTGTCCATGGCGGGGCCGTAGAGCCAGGTCAGCTGGGTGTTCAGGGATGCCTTCGCTGAGGCCCAGGCCATCTTGCATCCAGCCAAGAGCACGCTGTTTTAACTCTTTGCTCTTGGAAAAACTCCTCTTCCTTGTGCTGGGAACATTAAGATGTTATTCATGTTTACTGAGTGTGAATAATGAGGCAGGTACTGTGTATGACAGTTACCCAGTGTTTTACATACTTTTTTTAAAACCGAAAACTGACAGACTGCCAGTGTTCAGATTACTTCCAGACTGTCACCCAAATGTTCTGATTTATCGTTGGTTACATGACTGTTTCACTACTCAGAATTAACTGCTTCTGTGCTTGACGAAGCACTTTTCTGGACTTAAAAATAACAATGACCCACTTGATAAAACGACGTGAGCGTGGCTTTGCCTGACGAACGATTTTCCTGCGAGGATCAAGAGAAGAACAGAGTAGTTTTCAGTATGACAGCAGTTCCCACTGGAAAAAATAATGAAATGATGAAAACGAAGCTCACCAATAAGTTTTCTTCTTTCCTTCCTGTTTTAAAGTGGTGATGGGTGCTGAAAAAAAGTAGGGAGGTTTCAAACGAACCAAATTCCTGGTTCGAAAATGCTGTGGAAGCAAACTTTTCTGGGTGTGTCAGGACCCAGCTGCTTCTTTTTTTTTTTTCCACCTAAAAAAATATTAGAAGATTAAGGAATACGCCTAAAAATTATTCTTTGCAGCATCAGCCTTTCAGGACAGTGTATTTTGCTGAGCATTTGGTTCAAAGAAATTTGAGACAGGTAGTTTAGATGAGGTCTTCTCAAGCTGACCTTCCGACGAAAGGGAATCTGCCGTGAGACTTCTCAGCTTTTCCCGTCGTTCTCCCATCTTTCTCCACATTTGTGATGGTTAGGGTCACTCGCATGTGCGGGCTTTACTAGATCATCTTGTCTGAGATTTGCTCATGGCCCGTTACGAGGTACTAGAGATTTCCCTCTTGCTGAAAGCTGCTTCCCTGCGTCTGCCCAGCCCGGATGCTGTTAAAGGATCGTGAGAGAAATACCTAGATTTTTTTTTTTTTTTTTTCTAAACCATGGTGGTGAAAATGCCACTTGTGTTCTGCTAACTGAAGCTTTTCCGTGTATCTTGAAAGCGGAGCCCGAAAGCTGTGGTGGTGATTGCAACAGAGCTCGGGGCAGGGACGAGTTTCACAATCCAGCCCTTCACTAGAGATCTTTTCACCAATAAAGTGATTCTCTGGCTCTTGTTGGTTTCAACCCCAAGAGCTCTCACATGCTGGGGGGATGACGGCCTTGCGCAGGGAGGCATCGCGAGCCTTTCTGGATATTTTGAACATTACAGAATCTCTAGGCCGGCCGTGGCCCTGATGGTGCTCAGGCCTGGTTTATACATCAGGTGGCCCACCTTGGAGATGCCCCAGCTGCTGTCTGCTCGGGCAGCAGCTTTCCAGGACCGCAGTGCAGCGTCAGGGCCCTGGCTCCGTCATGATAAACGATGTGCCTGTTCTCATCCCAACATGTTGCGTCATCTTCTGGCCACTCTCAAGGTATCTGGGAGTCGTTCTGTTGCATCACTGCAGAAAACAACTAGCAAGATGTAACCCAGATTCCCTGCTCACTGACGGTGCAGGAGGGAGGGAAGGCAGAAATACCGTTCGTGGCTTGTTTCCTGAACCGATTTGCACGACGCCCTCTAAGCCCTCCTAGGCAGAATCGACAGTGGGAAATAGCCATCCTGGTGAGGAGCCACTCTTTGTCATATGTCTAAAATGCTCATCTACATCTTTGACGTTTTGTGTTATTTTACACAAAATGGCAATTTGAAGGTGGCTGTAAAAAGGAAAATTCTGTTGTATTTTCCTTAATCACTGGTCCATACCTTCAAAAGTACGAAAATAAACATTAGGCCTGAGTTCCCAGTAGATAAAACAATTGGTTGTGTGTCTGAACAGTAATCTGATACATTAAAAAAAAAACAAAAACAACAAAACTCTAGTTAAATCCTCATTTTGAAACTCTGAAAAAGACTTAATAATGCTGGTTTGGGTTTTCTCTTCACTGAGATATATAATCAGATAGTCAAGACTATCTAGCACTTTGCTTTTGCAATTCTGATGAGATTTTTTTTCTTTTTTAATTTATTTTATTTTTGGCTGCGTTGGGTCTTTGTTGCTGCGCGCAGGCTTTCTCTGGTTGCGGCGAGCGGGGGCTACTCTTCGTTGCGCCGTGCAGGCTTCACATTGTGGTGGCTTCTCTTGTTGGGAGCACAAGCTCTAGGCATGCAGGCTTCAGTAGGTGTGGCACATGGGCTCAGTAGTTGTGGCTCGCGGGCTCTAGAGCACAGGCTCAGTAGCTGTGGCGCGTGGGCTTACTTGCTCCGCAGCATGTGGGATCTTCCCTGACCAGGGCTCGAACCTGTGTCTCCTGCATTGGCAGGTGGATTCTTAACCACTGTGCCACCAGGGAAGCCCCTGATGAGATTTTAAAGTACCTGAATGCATAAAAAAATATATATAAGGTGTATGTTATATATAAAATATATGCTTATATATAAAATACATATATTATATACAACATGTACATATATATATAAAAAACAGCTTTATGGAGGTATAATTTACATGAACTGTACATATTTAAAGTTGTATAATTTAACATGTGTCTGTACCTGTGAAACCAACATCACACCAGGATATGGAGAATCTCCATCACCCCCAAGAATGTCCTCACACCCCTTTGTAATCCTTTCCTCCAGCTGCCCACACACATTCCCTCCTCAGGTAACTGATGATCTGTTTTCCATCACTGCAGATGAGTTTGCAGAGATTTATGTCGAGTCATACAGTCTGTGGTATCACGTTAGGTTTTTTCATTCAGCATGGTTATGTTAAGGTACATCCATGTTGTACTGTGGAACGATAGCTGATTACTTTTTATTGTCCAGTAGGATTCCTTTGTATGTGTCCACCACCATTTGTATACAGTTGTTTTATAGCTGAGGACTCCTGGTGAAATACAGTGTGGAAACTCATTTATACTGATAGTAAGGTTACTGCTCTGATTTATCCGAAGACCCATTGAGATGGTAAATACATAACAGATGTAGAACGCTGGATAAAACATAATGGAGTAAGAAAAACACATTGCACATTTTCGCCCCGGGAAATGTTGAATTGAGGCTGCGTAATTAGCATACACCATTTCGAATTGGCACACAGCTCAGTAGGGTTAAAGTAGGCTTATTATTTGAAGAGTCTTTGTTCCTTGGTTTCATTAAACAAATATTTTTGGGCACGGCCCCTGTCTGGCCCAGGACTAGGCCCCATGGGGACACAGCAAGGAGCCCGACCTCTCTCTTGCCCTCCAGAAATTCATGTCCAGTAGGTGAAATAAGACATAAACAGAAATAATTACAAAGTAAAAGGTAGGCAAGAGAATTGCAATGAGAGAAGCACAAACAGCTGAGGATGTTCAGAGGTGGAGGAAACTATTTCCAGCCAGGAGGAATCTGAGAACTTGTTTGTAGGTGGTGACATCCTAGCAGGGCTTTGAAGGCAGGCTCCAGTTGAAAATATATGCATATGGGAGAGGATGCCAGCAGAGGCCAAGAGAGGATGTTAGCCAGGGCCTGGAGAAGGGGGTGAAGGGAGGAGTAAGTCTCGGTGTCCGCAGGACTGGTCCCTCTGACGGGCTGTGCAGGGGCCTCTGTTCCCGGCCTCTCCCCTTGGCTTGTAGGTGGTCACCGTCTCCCTGTATGTCTCTGTCCACATTCCCCTTATTTATGAGGGCTAGGGCCCACCCAGATGCTCTCATGGTAACTTGCTTACCCCTCTAAGACCCTACCTCCAAATAAGGCCACATTCCCAGGTACTGGGATTCGGACTCCAACATTCTGGGGGTGACAGAGAATTCAAGCCGTAACCCAGGGTTGGGAGTTCGGGCTTTATCGTTTAGGCGAAGGGGAGTCATGGAAGGTTTTAGATCAGGGACGCCAGCAGAGCTTCCGAATGTTAATCTGGCAATTTGACAGGGGAGAGGATGGAGGCGTCTGGGGGACGGCAGGAGGGGCCCTGTCGGGAGCCTGGCTGGGGTCCCCGGTGGGCGGTGCTGAGGTAGCGGAAGAAGTGGGTCTGCCCGTGGAGGGCTGAGCAGTGACCGAGTGGGAACGGCCAGGTGACCACTTCGCTGTGCTTCACGCGCAGTAGCACTGCTGAGATTTAGGGTCTCTGAGCATCTGTGAGTCCGTTGTCAACAGTGTGGGTAAAAAGGACCATACCTTGTGAAAGAAGTGAATTCGTTCATGGACTGTTGTTTGGAGGTTATGGCAGTATTGCCTTTATCCACAGAACGATCAGGACCTCATTATTCACCACCTTTGTTGATCAGGAATCAACTCTAATCCTGCATGTGGGCAGTTGGGTCTATTCTTATAGAAGCAGCCCATAGTTTTGCCTTATGGTAAAAATAATTACATATGTCCTGTCTGATGTAACTGTTCTTTGGCTGAGTTGGCACTAGAACAGTGACTGTTATGGATAATAGGAGTATATGGGCTGCAGCTAAGTATGGTTCTTCCATAGTAGATACTGGTGGCCCAAGGAAAGCCCTAGTGTGGTCCTGGTGGGCACCCGTAGGTTGTTTACTGAATGAATGGATGAAAGAGAAAGCATGTGAATTTTTTTTATTAAGACTATATTTTTTTGGAGTAGTTTAAGGTTTACAGCAAACCAAGGGGAAGGTAAGAGATTTCTCATAAACCCCTGTCCCCACACATGCACAGCTTCCCACACTATCGACATCCCCACCAGTGCAGTGCATTTCTTACTGCTGATGAACCTACACTGACACATCATCACCCAGAGCCCATAGTTTGCATTAACGTTCATTCTTGGGAGAGAAAGGTTTTAGCTTGTTTTTCCTCCCGTTGTTAAGACTCATATGTGCCAAGTTTGGTTTTCAGGTTTCAGGCCCGGAGACCATAAGTTTGAACAACTGTCCGTGGCTGTGTGTTTTGTTTTGTTTTGTTTTGTTTTTTGTGGTACGCGGGCCTCTCACTGTTGTGGCGTCTCCCGTTGCGGAGCACAGGCTCCGGACGCGCAGGTTCAGCGGCCATGGTGCACGGGCCCAGCCGCTCCGCGGCATGTGGGATCTTCCCGGACCGGGGCACGAACCCGTGTCCCCTGCATCGGCAGGCGGACTCTCAACCACTGCGCCACCAGGGAAGCCCCGTGGCTGTTTTTAAAATGGAAATTGTGACATACGTATAGTCTTTGAAATGATTGTTCATGATGAATGAAAATACAGTGGCTTGCAGCTAAAATGAGGATTTGTGATATGATAGACTCCAGTTAAATCAAGCAAAGTAATGATATACATTGTCGTTTAGATTCCTGAACTGGTCATCTCATTGTGACCTTGGAAAGCTCTTTTACCAAGGTGTAAGCATACATTGACTCTCTGGGTGAAGTATGATACAGCTTTGATTTTGGGAGGATTCATGTTACACAGCTCTAAGAAATGGCTTGGTGTAATTGGGAGGATACAGTGACCAAAGACAGAAGTGCATTTTGAAAAATAGAACTACCATACGACCCAGCAATCCCACTACTGGGCGTATACCCTGAGAAAGCCATAATTCAAAAAGAGTCATGTACCACAGTGTTCGTTGCAGCTCTATTTACAACAGCCAGGACATGGAAGCAACCTAAGTGTCCATCGACAGATGAATGGATAAAGAAGATGTGGCACATACATACAATGGAATATTACTCACCCATGAAAAGAAACAAAATTGAGTTATTTATAGTGAGGTGGATGGACCTAGAGTCTGTCATACAGAGTGAAGTAAGTCAGAAAGCGTAAAACAGATACCGTATGCTAACCATATATATGGAATCTAAAAAAAGAACCTTGGTTCTGAAGAACCTAGGGGCAGGACAGGAATAAAGACGCAGATGTAGAGAATGGACTTGAAGACATGGGGAGGGGGAAGGGTAAGCTGGGATGAAGTGAGAGAGGGGCATGGACATATATACACTACCAAACATAAAATAGATAGCTAGTGGGAAGCAGCTGCATAGCACAGGGAGATCAGCTCAGTGCTTTGTGACCACCTAGAGGGGTGGGATAGGGAGGGTGGGAGGGAGACACAAGAGGGAGGAGATATGGGGATATATGTATATGTATAGCTGATTCACTTTGTTATACAGCAGAAACTAACACAGCATTGTAAAGCAATTATACTCCAATAGAGATGTTTAAAAAAAAAGTGCATTTTGAGAAAGTTAAATACTGAAAATATAGGGAATTATTTTAAAGATTATTTTTGAGATGTCTTTGAAAATACTATGTTTGCTTGTATATTTTATTTGCAAAGACTCATTGAAGTAAATTGTACTGAAGATTTTGGGTAATGGGACAGCTTAGGCCCCAGCTTATGAGGAGGATGAGAGCTACTATGCAAACCACAGATCTTAGTGGTTTTATTTAAATAAACAAAAGATAATGCAATCTATGTAATTTTTCTTAAAAAAAAAATGATTTTAGGGCTTCCCTGGTGGCTCAGTGATTGAGGGTCTGCCTGCCGATGCAGGGGACACGGGTTCGTGCCCCGGTCCGGGAAGATCCCACAGGCCGCGGAGCGGCTGGGCCTGTGAGCTGTGGCTGCTGGGCCTGCGTGTCCGGAGCCTGTGCTCCGCAACGGGAGAGGCCACAACAGTGAGAGGCCCGCGTACCGCAAAAAAAAAAAAAAAAAAAAAAAAGATTTTAAGGAGATTGAAAGCAAGCCACTTCTCCTCTTCACCTCCAAGTCTGTGTATTTGTCTCACTTCCCCTCAATTTACAAGAACTGTGATGCCTGGAAGCTTCCCTCTAGGTTGGGACATTTCCCACACTCTCTTGTCCTGCAGTCCCTGAGTACCTGGGTTCCGGGGGGTTTTCTCGGAACCACATGGGTCTGGCCGAGGTACGGAACACCACACCCTCAGGTTCTTAAGAACAATCCAGTTCTACAAGCCGGTATGAGCACGAGGGCTCAGTGAATACTGTAGCGACACACATGGCTTAACGGACGTGGCAGGTGTTACCAGCCTTAAAAATCCGTCGGCCACCCCAAGTCTCCTTGGAGAAAAGTTCCTCCTCGCTTCTTTCTCCTCCACAGCCTCCATCACCCCTTTCTATTTAAAAGCAAAGAAGCAAAATGCTTCTTTTTATCTTGCCCCTCCCCCTCTCCTTGTCTACACCTTCAGGCCTGGAGGTGGGCCGGGTTGTGGTAGCATCTTCCAAAGAAAAACCATGCTTCCTCTAAGCAGAGGGCAGGCAAATGTAAATGTCTCTACTTTGTTCAGTGTGGATTTAAAAGACACAAAGTAATACGGGGTTCGCCTGGACAATGTGAGAAATATGAAACTAGGTTATAACAGTTTGGTCCTGTTTTCCCCCAGTGTGATATAAATTAGAAAAGAAATATAAGTGTTCCTGTGTTTTCAATTCCCAGATTTCTTTTTTTTTTAATGAGAATGAATTGGCCCAAAGGAAGAAAATGTTGTCTTTATACCTGCAGAGAAACTCCTACTGTCTTAGGATTTTCTAAGCTTCTAAGTGACTGCCACCAAGTTCCAGGTGAGGCCTGTTTAAGAGCTTGCCACCATCCGTGGTCACCATCCAAAGGTCCAAAATTGATTACAGATGGGGTATCATAGCCAGTTCCCTTTCTGTTTGGAAAAGCAGTACAGTCGTCCCTTGGGCTCCATAGGGGATTGGTTCCGGGACCTCCCACGGATACCAAAATGCACAGATGCTCAAGTCCCTTATATAAAATGGCATAATATTTGCATATAACTTATGCACATCCTCCTGTATACTTTAAATCACCTCTGGATAACTTATAATACCCAATACAATGTAAATGCTATATAAATACATAGTGGCTGGGTGCATGACAAATTCGTTTTGCTTTTTGGAACTTTCCAGGAATTTTTTTTTTTTGCATGAATATTTTCAATCTGCTGTGGGTTGAACCTGCAGACACGGAACCGCCGATCCAGAGGGCTGCTTGTACTGAGAATGACGGGTGGGCAGCTAGCTGCAAGCTGAAGGGTGGCTGGCGGATATGGAAGTTGAGAAAGAGAAAGCACAGAGTGACTGGAGCCTGAGGGGGGAGGAATGTTGCAAACCGAGGCAGGGGACACACAGGAAAAGGGCTTTCGAAATTATTGTGACTTCTGTAGGAGAATTTGAGGAAATCATTTTTCCTCTTAAAGAAAGAGGAAATGATCAAGAATTATTCAGTGGCTCTGAGAAGAAACATTTGCATTCCCGAACCACAGAAAGTCACCCTTGGGGTGAGCATCACGCCAAAGGCTGAGGCCGCAGCTGTTTTCCGGGCCACACCGTGGGAACATGGGGAATGAGCGCATCTGGGCGCGATTGGGGCGGAGGGTGCTCTGTGATCCTGACTCTGGGGATGAGGAGATGAGATGTGAGTTCGAGAAATGGAATCCTGTACAATGGAGTTGCGGAAAGCAGCCTGCAGCGGCGATGGCCCTTCCCCAAAAGAATTGTTAGGGGAACGTGGGCCTTCGTTAGTGTTGGATTATTCTGCCGCCAGAAAGCCGGGGTGGTGCTCGGGCCCTGGAGGCCTCCGCGCTCGCTCGCCCTTCCCCCACTGCAGACTTGAGCTCTGTCATGTATTTCCCCAAGTGAGGAAGTTAAAACCAAGAATGCGGACTCCATAGCACACACGCGTAAACTGTATTTCATGCTGCTGGGCGCGCCCCGCGCTTGGAGATGATGTCATTTTTAGCAATGCAAGTTTGCTCCGAAGGAAGGTACAGGCCGCTCTTATGGTAAATCTGAAAATGACACTTCACTGTCTGTTGCAGCCGAGTTGGGACAGCCTCTCAGTTGAGCCGCTGGGCTTTCCTTCAATCACCTTTCTTTCAGGACTGTAGAATTTTTTCTGTCCTCAGGGTTAAGGAGGGTGATCCGTCGTGGGGAAAACTTATTCTACTCATTATGCTGTATGATCAGAGAAAATGGCTGAGAAGTAAAGAGGGTTTTAGGGTTTGAATCTAACTTGCCACTCTAAGTACGGAAGGAAATTAATTCAAGAAGAAATGGAAAAAGAAACAGCTTACAATTGTGGTTTCTCCAGCAAGAATCTCCTTTGTACTGGGAAACAGACAATCTGCTATACATACACTTTCATTTTGAGCACACTGCCTTGGTCTAGGGTCTGTGATTTAAGAAATGTACAAAGCAGGGACTTCCCTGGTGGTCCAGTGGTTAAGAATCCGCTGCATTGGCAGCCATGGGTTCCACCCCTGGTCCAGGAAGATCCCACATGCCGCAGGACAATTAAGCCCATGCGCCACAACTACTGAGCCCGTGCTCTAGAGCCCGCAAGCCACAACTGCTGAGCCTGTGTGCCACAACTATTGATCCCACGTGCTGCAACTACTAAAGCCTGTGCATCTAGAGCTTGTGCTCCACAATGAAGAGTAGCCCCCACTCACCGCAACTAGAGAAAGCCCACACGCAGCAACGAAGACCCAGCACAGCCAAAAGAAAAAAAAAATGTACAAAGCTGTATTGTAATCTGATTTTAATTAGGTGCCTCTATATGACTTCGAGATTCATCAGATGCATTTTGTATTTCAGAAATATATTTGCCCAAGCCTTCTGACTTTTAAAACTTAAGTGGTTTGTCCTAAGGAGTCAAGCAAAATATTGAGCATTTCTTTCCTTCCACGTTATTAATTTCTCCAGGCAGGGATCTAATTAAAAATGTGCAATGTAGCAGAAAAAGATAAGATGAGAACTGTGATTTGTGTGTGTGATGTGCTCCAACCTGGAAGAAGGCTATCTGGTTTCTTCACTCTCTCGTGGGGGGAGACTTTTTCAGAATGTGGACAGTTAGCCTTGGGGACCAGAGTCACCTCCTCAGATTGTCTTGCACGTGGTTTCAAATGGCCAATTTCTTTTTTACAAATTTATTTATTTATTTTTGGCTGCGTTGGGTCTTTGTTGCTGCGTGCGGGCTTTCTCTAGTAGCAGCGAGCAGGGGCTACTCTTTGTTGCAGTGCGCGGGCTTCTCATTGCAGTGGCTTCTCTTGTTGTGGAGCACAGGCTCTAGGTGCACGGGCTTCAGTAGTTGCAGTGCGCGGGCTCAGTAGTTGTGGCACGCGGGCTCAGTAGTTGTGTCACATGGGCTCAGTAGTTGTGGCTCGCGGGCTCTAGAGCACAGGCTCAGTAGTTGTGGCTCACGGGCTTAGTTGCTCCATGGTACACGTGATCTTCCCGGACCAGGACTTGAACCTGTGTTCCCTGCATTGGCAGGTGGATTCTTAACCACTGCGCCACCAGGGAAGCCCCTCAAATGGCCAATTTTTTGATCGTCAGTAGACACAGTGGATTCAGATGGAAGTGTCTCTTCTGCTAGTGCAGAACAACTTTTCCTTCATGTAGTTCTGAAATCCCTTCTGTTTCAAACTTTATAGCCACTGCTGTATTTACTTTTGGCAAAGTGTTACTTTAATAAAAAGTTCACTTATTTATTCATTGATTGGTAGAATGACAACAAAAGAGAAAGCAAACCCATTTGTCACAAGCAGTTCCTAGAAACTCAGTCCACTGTCTTGGCAATTTCTAAATTAGAGCACTGAGACCCAACTTTGTAAAAGTGAATTTCTGTGTAAAAAAGGAAATTTGTTAAAATAAATTTATTCATTTATTTGGCTGTGTTGGGTCTTCGTTGCTGCACGCGGGCTTTCTCTAGTTGTTGCGAGTGGGGGCTACTCTTCGTTGTGGTGCGCGGGCTTCTCATTGCAATGGCTTCTCTTGTGGAGCATGGGCTCGAGGCGCACAGGCTTCAGTAGTTGTGGCACGTGGGCTCAGTAGTTGTGGTTCACGGGCTCTAGAGCGCAGGCTCAGTAGTTGTGGTGCACGGGCCTAGTTGCTCTGCGGCATGTGGGATCTTCCTGGACCAGGGCTCAAACCCGTGTCCCCTGCATTGGCAGGCAGATTCTTAAGCACTGAGCCACCAGGGAAGCCCCCTTAAAAAGGAAATCTTGATACATGCTATAATATGGATGAGCCTGAGATGAAGGGGATCAGGGCAGACCACCTCAAAACATGCCACTTTTCCATATTGATTATTTTGAGCTGAAGGCCACTGAGAAACCTCAGAGACAAGACCTTTCTGCCCTTCCCATTTATTCCCAAAAGCGGGGTGTGAGTTTCCTGCCTCTCCTATACTGGGATGAGGGGTGTGACCCTAATCACCAGAGACAGAGAGCCAGCACAGAGAGGAGTCTGTATAAACAAACCTTACTGGTCTTCCCTGGTGGCGCAGTGGTTGAGAGTCTGCCTGCCGATGCAGGGGACACGGGTTCGTGCCCCGGTCCAGGAAGATCCCACATGCCACGGAGCGGCTGGGCCCGTGAGCCATGGCCGCTGAGCCTGCGCGTCCGGAGCCTGTGCTCTGCAACAGGAGAGGCCACAACAGTGAGAGGCCCGCGTACCGCAAAAAAAAAAAAAAAAAAAGAAACCTTACTAAAATAGCCGTTATCACCCATTAGTGTCCTACCCACATTCCCACAACTTATTGCCCCTAGAAGCCCAAACTCCCTTTCCTTTGTCTGATTCCTTCTCCACATTTTATCATCCTTTGTTAAAATGGTACATAAGCCTCTGAGTCTAACTGCTACTTTGAGTTTTCACTTCTTTCCTGAAGCCCCCATGCACATAAAAATATTCATATCAATAACATTTGTAGTCTTTTTCTCCTGTTAATCTGTCTTTTGTCAGTTTAATTCACAGACTCCAGGAACAAATCTAAGAGGGTACAGGCAAAGTCTTTTCCTCGCCTACAAGGACATTATGCTAAGTGACACAAGCCAGTCACAAAAGGACAAATACTGTACGATTCTACCTATATGAGGTCCCTAGAGCAGTCAGATTCCTAGAGACAGGAAGTAGAATGCTGGTTCCCAGGGGTTGGGGCGGGCAATGGGGAGTTAGTGTTTAATATGGGTGCGGGGTTTCAGTTTGGGGTGATGCAAAAGTTCTGGAGGTGGGTGGTGGTGAGGTTTGCACAACACTGTGAACGTACTTAGTGCTACTGAACTGCACTGTTAAGAACGGTTAAGATGGCACCTTTTATGTAATGTGTACTTACATACTTACGTAACTGTACCACAGTTTTTAAAAAATGGGATTGCTGTGGCTGCAGTGAACCGCCCTGTGGAAAACCTGGAGCAGTGGCTGAACGCCAGACACCCAGGTCTGCCCTGGGTGCGCGTTTGGAAACTCTGGGAGATGATTTCTCACCTTTTCGTGTGGACTTCCCTTGTCCCTGGGGAGGTGGTTAGTTCCCCAGGCCTGGGTGCTCCCTACCAGGGAGGGGAAGCGCCTCTTTTCCATCCTCTGTCCCATTCTGATCGATACTGGGCGGAGCTACACACACGGAATGAAGCAACAAGAATTGACTCCAGGTTTTGGGGGGCAAGCCAGGGACTGGAGGAGGGAGAGGAGTTTACTGTCAAGTCCATTCTTGGGAGAAATCCCAGTCAAATGAGTGCCCCCAGGGTCCTCTGGGTTTTCAGTTTGTGCAGAGTGTTAAAATAAAATACAGGTAGACACTAAATGCAGGGAAAAGATCCTTACTTTGTGGAACCACTGTCTAGATGGTCCTGTGCCAGTGATGTGTGGTTATTTCAGAGCAATGTTCTACTTGCAGTGCTGGGGAGATGGGAGGAGAAATCAGATGAACAGATAGACGTGAGCCCGTTGCTGTTCCCTTGACAATCTTGCGACGCTCTCGCCCAGTCCTGTCCGACAGAACTTTCTGTGATGTTGGAGATATTCACTTTGTTTATTTAATACCATAGTCACTGTGGCTGTAAAGCTCATGAAATGTGGATAGTGTGACTGAGGAAGTAGATGTTCGGTTTTATTTAATTTTAATCAGTTTACATTTAAACACCCGCCCCCCGGTTAATGGCTGTCTTGGAAAGCCCAGCGCTGGCTCACCTTCTGGTGTTTGATTCTTGTCCTGTTCACATGACTGTGGACCCTGGAGCTCGACTGGGTTCTGGGAGGACTGAACCTCCTGGGTTCAGCTGGGTTAGACCTGAGGGTCGCTCTGGGGTTGTTATTATGGACGCTGGACTTCCCCAAACCTTGTCAAAAGTAGGCCTAGTGTCATTAATTACTTGTTTGATCAATCAGTTACTGATTAACGATTAATACTCAGTTATTTATTAAGCACAATAGGACAGACACTGTGTTGAAAAGTGGGGGTCTTGTAGAGAACAGCCAACAGGCGTTCTTGCCCTCAAGGGCCCCGCGGTTGGCGGGGAGGATGAACTCTGGATGAGCAAATGCAAGTGTGAATGGAAGCAGGTGAGGCGCGGTCTCACCTCCCACCAGTGGGAAGGAGTCTTGGTGGGGGTGACGTCAAATGGATGTACACTTTGTCCCATTCTGTTTTAACAGGGACACTTCGTCATGTGGTCCCTGAGCTCTGATTCAACTCTTGCAGTCCTTTTCTTCCAACCTCCTTCTCATTAGCATCTCCTGGGCCCATCTGGTGCCTTGACATCGTGACTGAACTTGTAAAAATGGTGACCCCTTGTCTCACCCCCGAAAAGTGCTTGAGAGGAGGGGGGGGGAGAGTTGGGAAGAGTGGACAGGGCTGTGGGGCAGCTCACTGCCCACCTCCAGGGGTGCCTGAGGCAGCTGATCGGGGCTCCCCCTGGAAGGGATGCTGTTACAGACCTGACCCGAGGCTGGGATGGGGACCAAGGCTGGAGCCCAGTCAGCCCCCGGGCTCCAGCCCCGCCGGGCAGTGACTCTGTCCCTTTGGCTGCGGGCCCTTCCTTGGCCGCCCCCAGCTGGGTGCAGTTTGCTGATTTAGTAAATGTCCACGGAGCATCTTCCAAACACCCACTTCCCAGGGGCCCTGGGGTGACGCTTGGGCTGCTGCCTGGTTGTTGGGCCCCTGGGTGCCTGGGTCTGGGGTGCTTCTCAACTCTGGCTGCGCTTGGCGATTACGTGGGGAGTTTTTGAAAGGTACAGACACCTGGGTCCCCCCACCTCAGACCAGTGAAATTAGAATTTTGAGGGTAAAGGCCTAGGCATTTTTTTTAAGGCCCCCTGGCCAGGATACTGTCCCGCAGATCCAGGGCATGCGGGCAGGCCTGGGAGTCCTGCCTGGTGCTCCCCCATCCTCTGGGGGGCCCCTTGGCTGCCCCAGTGGAAGCAGCAGCCCGGTTTCTGCCAGGATATCCCAGTAGGGCTGTGGGGCTGGACAGACCCGCCTCCCCCCATCACGCCCCCCTGAAATGAGTCCTGGGGACCTGCCGGTGCCTCAGGGATCGTGTTCTCGGGCACAGAGATGTGGCCGTGAGCTCAGGTGGCCCCCAGTGGCTTCCAGCTGTCACTGCTTTCACACGCGGGGCTGGAAACTTGGTTGGAGATGCAGTCAACCTGAAGTCCACTGAAACCGGAAACCTAGAGCAATAGGGGTGGGGGGTGGGGCGGAGAGGAAGGAGGGTGCTCCAGGGAGCTTTCCTAAGTTATGCGCTAGCGCTGAAATCATCACTGCCTTCAGCGAAAAGAATGAAGTGTGTTGGAAAAGCAAGAACTTTCTTGCGCTCGGCTGGGCGGTGAGGGGCTAAGTCCCCCGGGTGGGGTGGGGGGTCGTCCCTCGGCATCAAAGCTGCGGGGTTTGGGCCCCTCGGCCCGGCTCAGCCACGGCCAGAAGGGTTTCATGAGGGCCGTCATCTCCCGGCACACGGAGAAAACCCCAGAGCAGACACATTTTCACATTCAATCCTCAGAGGAACCAGGTTTTTCGGAGATGACACATTTTTCCTGCATTATGCTGCGCTTGAGCCTGCAAAACAGTGAAGTGGAATTTTTCTTTCTTTTCCTGTAGTTTCTGGGACCACACAGAGGATGCCTTTGGTAGGTGGGGTGCTAGGGGGCTGAGGGCTAGTGTGGACCTGGACCGAATTAAGTGCTCAGGCTGCCTTCTTACCCAGCTTGTGGGCCCTTTTGGAGCGTGTCTGGGTGGGCGCGGTTGCTTCACATTGAGGCAGTTGCCAGCGAGACTGGCTGCTTCTGTGCGCTGGGAGGGCCCTGCGGGGTCCAGGCGAGCACATGGCTTCAAAGTCCAGTCCTGGACCTTCCTGACCATTGGAACTGGGAGAAGTCACTTAACCTCTACGAGCCTCTGTTTTCTCATTTGTGAAAAAGGAATGATGTATATAGTGGGGCCTTGATGGGGGACGTGGCGGGAATGAGAGAATGAAGAACCGGGAAGGCAGGTCTTGCACCTGCTTTGCCCCTGACCCCCTGAGCAGCCCTTCTTTTCTGTTTTACTTATTGGGCTTTCTCATCAGTTTTCCTTCAAACGCTTCCCACCCAAGCGTCTCAAAATCCACACACCCAGGCCGCACTGCAGACCGATTAAATCAGAGCTTCTGAGGGTGGGACCCCAGCGTGGGTAGTTTTTCACAGGTCCCTGGTAATTCTAACACACGGCCAAGGTTGAGAACCACTGCCCTACAAGACCAGGTGAGACGGGTCAGTGAAGTGCTGGGACACTCCCACTGGGGCAGTGCTGTCAGCGGGCCCTCCTGGAATTCTGAAGGGTCACCTTGCCTGTCCTGGCACGTGAGGTGGTTCCTGGCATGTGAGGTTTGGGGTGTCATGGTTTGGACCCTCAGGGAGGATGCCAGAAGTCCATTACATTTAGCCATTTGTAATTTTCTCAGGAATGTAGCTTTGAACTCTACCTGCCACAAGGCCGGGGCCTGATGGAGTCACTAGGCTGGCATCAGGCCCCCAGATGCCCCCCTGAGCAGCACACAGCAGCCCTGAGGACGTGATGCAAAGCCCGTTTCTTTCTGGGAATCGGTCCCAAAAGGGGGCTAGCTGCTCGTGCTGGGGTGTTGGAACCGAAGAGAAAGTGACGAGGTTCAAGAGAGCTGTCGTTCCCAGTCAGAAGGAGAAGCCGGGGTGACCCAGGAGCCGGCTTGCCTCTGTGCTGTGAGCAGGGAGGGCCGCTGCGGGGTGAGCTCCTGGTTGGTCCCTCTGAGCGCTGTGTGTTCTGGGCTGAGGTCCAGCCCTGGGTCTAAAGGACTTTCCAGCTTGTTGCCAGGGTCTCTATGTGATACACAAGTGCACCATAAACGGGATTTTTGAATGGTTCCAATTCTGCTTCCTTATTTCTGTCATTAGCCGTGTGGACCGGGGCATCTTTTTAAAAAGATCTGAACACAAATAGCGTGAGATGCGTCTCCAGGGGCTCGCTGCTCCCTTTGTTGGTGTTGGGAAAGAGGGTGCCGAGATGAATACACAGGGGGCCATGGGAGGTGAGGGCACCCGGGGTGTTTCTCTAAAACACAAACCAAATGGCCCTGACTTACCTTGGAAAAACCCCCACAAAGCAGCGAATTGTATAAGTTTGTCGGTGAAATAAAAGCCCGGTTTGTGAACAATGTCCACATCCAATGAGATTCATGGGCCAAGTTTTTCTGAGTTGTCTGTTTCTCCAGCCTTTAGTGGGAGGGGACCTGGGGGCAGGTGGATGCAGGAGCTGGAGGAAGGAGGGGGGCAGGGCTGGACTAGAGGAGACCAGTGGTCCCTGCTGGGTCAGCCTGGAGAGAGCAGTGACCTGGAGCGTCTTCATTCGGATTCAGCCAGGGGGACCGGGGGTGTTTGCAACAGCAGCCAGTAAAGAGAGATGCCACCTTTTTTCTTCGGCAGTTATCGTGTGAATGTCAGACCCAGATACGTCACCAGGTACAAGACGGTGACACAGCTGGAATGGAGGTGCTGCCCTGGCTTCAGGGGAGGGGACTGCCAAGAAGGTCCCAGAGACCCCATGAAGACGCCCCGCCCCACGCCCGCTCGGCCGAGAAACAGCGTGAAGAAAGCCACAGGTACCTTCTGACTTGCGCTCTGCTTTGCCGGCCGCCCCTGCTCCTTCTCACTACAGGATTTATGAGTTATGGCGTGGAGCTTTCCAAGTTCTGCCCAAAACACGCACATATGCCTGCAGTAGACACATGGCACACAAATTTAATTGCAGAAGCAGTAGCGATCGGAAGACAGACTTTTAAAAAGTAAATTGCGGGCTTCCCTGGTGGCGCAGTGGTTGAGAGTCTGCCTGCCGATGCAGGAGACACGGGTTCGTGCCCCCGTCCGGGAAGATCCCACATGCCGCGGAGCGGCTGGGCCCGTGAGCCATGGCCGCTGAGCCTGCGCGTCCGGAGCCTGTGCTGCGCAATGGGAGAGGCCACAACAGTGAGAGGCCCGCGTACCAAAAAAAAAAAAAAAAAAAAAAAGTAAATTGCTTTGTTAGGGCCAACTGGTTGTGAAAGCCAAGGCCTTAGAGTGGGAGATGCTGCTGGTCTCAGCCTTGTGTGGCCTGAGGCACAGACAAAAGAGAGTCAAGTGTAACGAGGTAATGATGCTTGGGTTGTTTTTACTTTACTTTTCATGTACAAGCTCCCATAAACCTGAATTTGAAGAAACTAAAATTGTTTCTTTTTCCAAAAGAAAAAAAGGTAAATAGAATCATTCTTATTCTGTTTGGGGTGAGATATTTGCAAAGCTAAGCCCCAAGTTAGAAGTGTCCAATGAGGCTGTTCTTAAATTTGCTTTTGATTTTTTTTTAAGTGAAGTAGCACAAACTCAATGAATAGCTTAGCAAGCAATGACAATTTTCACCTTGGCTTTTAAGTGTAACATTAAGAAACTGACTTTTATGGATAAAAATATTTTGACATTTTATTCTACATTACTTTATCTTTCTTGTTTTTTAAAGTTCAGTGAGAAAAACCTAGATTTTCTTATGAGTTAAATGTTTAAGTCATCTTTAAATGATTATATTTTCCCATGAGGTGTTTTCAGTTTGTTTTGGGGTTTTTTTTGTCTGCATTGGGTCTTCGTTGCTGTGCGCGGGCTTTCTCTAATTGTGGCGAGCAGGGGCTACTCTTCGTTGCGGGGTGCGGGCTTCTCACTGTGGTGGCTTCTCTTGTTGCGGAGCATGGGCTGTATGTGCATGGGCTTCAGTAGTTGCGGCCTGCAGGCTCAGTAGTTGCGGCTCACGGGCTCTAGAGCTCAGGCTCAGTAGCTGTGGTGCACGGACTTTGTTGCTCCGCGGCATGTGGGATCTTCCCGGACCAGGGCTTGAGCCTGTGTCCCCTGCATTGGCAGGTGGATTCTTAACCACTGTGCCACCAGGGAAGTCCTGTGTTTTCGATTTTGAAACTAGTGGTGTTTCCCAATATTGTCCGTAAAACAGACTTTAAAATAATTTTTATTATAAAAGTAATGCATATCTATTACAGTATGTTTATAGGAAAAATATTTAAGTACACATAATCTCACCACCAAATGACAACTACTGTTAACATTTTACTATAGAACACTATTCTCTTTTCTATTTCTGCACATACATTTTGTTAAAGAAAAATTCATTCATTCATCCCACAAATATTTATTCTATATCTGCAGGCTCTATACTGGGTTCTTAGGAAAAGAGAAAATCAAGGCAGACACAGTCCCTGACCTCATGAAAGGCAGACACTAGACAAGTAGTGAGGGGGCGTGTTGGATCATAGTGGACAGTTTATTTCTGTTTTGTTTAGTTTTACTTTTTATTTTATAAAAGTTTAAACATACATGTAGTTTAATGAGTTCAGTAGCTTTATAAGGACTATTAGGAAAAGCACTTTCTCTCCCACTTTCCCTTCTCAGGGGTATTAGCAAATTCCCTTTCTCTCCCACTTTCCCTTCTCAGGGGTAATTACTTTAAACTCTTTAAAAATTAAAATAATTGAAGTATAGATTTACAATACTATATTAATTACAGGTGTACAACACAGTGATTCAGTATTTTTATAGATTATACTTCATTTAAAGTTATTGCAAAATAATGGCTATATTTCCCTGTGTTGTCCTTGTTTCTTATTTATTTTTTACATAGTTTGTACCTCTTAATCCTCTACCTCTGTCTTGCCCCTCCCCCCTTCCTTCTCCCCACTGGTAACTACCAGTTTGTTCTCTGTATCTGTGAGTTTGTTTCTGTTTTGTTATATACATCTATTTGTTTTATTTTTTAGATTCCACATATAAATGATAACACAGAGTATTTGTCTTTCTCTGTCTGACTTTTATTTCTCTAAGCATAAAACCCTTCAGATCCACCCATATTGTTGCCAATGGCATTGTTTCATTCTTTTTTATGGCTGAGCAGTATCCCGTTGTATATATATACCACATCTTCTTTATCCATTCATCTATCGATGGACACTTAGGTTGCTTAAAAATATGTAATGCTTCACGAATTTACCTGTCATCCTTGTGCAGGGACCATGCTAATCTTCTCTGTATCATTCCAATTTTAGTAAGTGTGCTGCTGAAGTGAGCACTGCTTTAAACTCGTTAGATGGTCTTTTGGAATTTACCTCCACACCCCTTGACTTCTCATTATGGAAGGTGAGGATTTAAGTCCCTTTCATCTAACATGGGGCTCCTATACTGCCATCCTTTCCGTTCAGTTATACTGTGTTTTTATCTGTTCAGTATTTATTGGTTACATTGTAGTAGTTATATAATGTTTACAGCGGAGCTCTGTAGTGTACTATGAACATGCTGCCTTTCCTACACTGTTTCTGGATTTCTCTAGAGTTAATAAGCATGTTTTCCTTTGCTTGGTTTTCTATATTTTTATCCCTATTTCAACCCAGACTCTCCGCTGGTTATCTGCATGTCCCCTCGTTTTGTTCAGACACATCGGTTTCATCTCCTTGAAGAAATCTCTCCTAGAGCCTTCTCACCTGCCCCACCTGGACTGGTCATCTGCTTGTCCTTGTTCACAGCTGCCACCCTGTGACCTTAACTGACTTCTCTCCCATCCGTTCCCTGCTTCCTGTACCCCCTGCTTGCTTTTTCTCAGTTTATTCCCTTGTTTTGGTAGAGCACATCTTCTAGTAGTTTCATGAGAGGATTGCATGGGAGGTAAACTTTTTGATATTCTGAAAATATATTTACTCCAGCTTCAGAATTCTAGGTTGGAAATAATTTTCCTTTAGAATTTTGAAAGCATCACTCAATTTTCTTCTAGTTTCCAAAAAGGAACGCTCCTACACTGTTGGTGGGAATGTAAATTGGTGCAGCCACTATGGAGAACAATATGGAGGTTCCTTAAAAAGCTAAAAATAGAGCTACCATATGATCCAGCGATCACACTTTTGGGCATATATCCAGATAAAACTATAATTTGACAAGATGCATGCACCCCAGTGTGCATTGCAGCACTATTTACAATAGCCAGGACATGGAAGCAACCTAAGTGTCCATTGACAGGTGAATGGATAAAGAAGATGTGGTGTGTATATGTACAATGGAATATTATTCAGCCATAAAAAGAATGAAATAATGCCATTGGCAGCAACATGGTTGGATCTGTAGATTATCATACTAAATGAAGTAAGTCAGAGACAAATATCATATGATACCACTTATATGTGGAATCTAAAAAAATGATACAAATGAACTTATTTGAAAAACAGAAAGAGACTCACAGACATAGAAAACAAACTTATGGTTACCAAAGAGGAAAACTGCGGGGGAGGGATAAATTGGGAATTTGGGATTAATATATACACACTACTACATATAAAATAGATAACAAGGACCTACTGTATAGCACATGGAACTATACTCAATATTTTATAATAACCTGTGTGGGAAAAGAACCTGAAAAAGAATATATATACATATATATATATCTGAATCACTTTGCTGTACACCTGAAACTAACATAACATTGTAAATCAACTGTACTTCAATTGAAATTTTTTTTTTCTTCTAGTTTCCAATGCACTGTGAAAATGTCCAAAACCATTCTGATTCCCAATTTTTTATATGTGACTTGGTTGGGGTTTGTTTTGCTTGTTTTGTTTTTTGCCATTTTAGTGAGATTTCAGAAGAGAATGAAAGGAAGCGCCTATCCTCAACCCACTATCACTGTAATGAACATACTGTTTCTGGAACTTATTTTTTAACTTCATGAAAAAACATTCATGTCATTAAATATACTACAATATCATCTCATGGCTTCATAGAGTGTCATTGTTTGGACATTATCCTGTACCGTTGGTCCTTTAGACTGTTTGCAATTTTTCATTATTATAGATAGTATTTTTTCCTGTTAAATTTTTGGATTCATCCTTATTATTTACTAGAATAAATTTCTAGAAGTGTAATTGCAGAGTCAAAAGGATTCTGAGTATTTTGATACTTGCCAAATTATCCTTCCAAAAAGTGGTAACAATTCTTATAGTCACCAGCAGTGTATGAAGAAAACCTCTGCTTACATCCTGATTCTCCCCTGCTTCTCCAGCCCTTAGAAAAAAATTTCCTTTGCTCAGAACAGCATTTCATGTGTACGTGATTCAATGAATTTTATTTCTGGTGTCCTGAGATAGAATACATTTTTCAGTATGGAAAACAAGGTGTTCTTTCTAGTTTTCTCCTTGGGAATTTAGACATCTGAATTCCAGTCTTGGTTTTAACACTATGTTGATTTTAGTGAATGATAACTGTTGATATGATCATCTGCAAAAGTTTAGAGGAGGAGAAAACAATGAACATGAAGCTCAAATATCGACAACATTCTAAATTTACTTCCAGTGTTTGTCAGTTTACATTAATGCATTTTATTTCATTGTAATCTATGTCGTGTGTGACTTTTTCCACTTTACACGCTAGGTCTCAGTATCATCTGTAGGCTTGTCGATGGTATTCTAGAATTCCTTGTATTCTGTGTTCAAGGGCGTGGTTTGCTGCTTATTCTCCTAGTGCCTCAGATTTAAAAAAAAAATAAATTTATTTATTTATTTTTGGCTGCGTTGGGTCTTCGTTGCTGCGTGCGGGCTTTCTCTAGTTGTGGTGAGCGGGGGCTACTCTTTGTTGCGGTGCACGGGCTTCTCATTGCAGTGGCTTCTCTTGTTGCAGAGCACGGGCTCTAGGCACTTGAGCTTCAGTAGTTGTGGCACACGGGCTCAGCAGTTGTGGCTCGCGGGCTCCGGAGCACAGGCTCAGTAGTTGTGGTGCACGGGCTTAGTTGCTCCACAGCATGTGGGACCTTCCCGGACCAGGGCTCGAACCTGTGTTCCCTGCATTGGCAGGCAGATTCTTAAGCACTGCACCACCAGGGAAGTCCAGTGCCTCAGATTCTGATAACCTGCTTTTTGTTTAATTTCTCTCTCTCTCTGTACGTTAGTTTATTTTCATTTTATGACTCATCACAATTATTTTATAATAATTTTTTTCTTTTGGACTGTTTCCTTGCAGGGTACATTTCTTAAAGTAGGATTATCAAAAGTGGAATGTTTGGGGAATTCCCTGGCGGTCCAGTGGCTAGGACTCTGTGCTTCCACTGCACGGGGCACGGGTTGGATCCCTGGTCCCGGAACTAGGGTCCAGCAAGCCACGCGGGGCTTGGCCACAAACAAATTCAATGTTTGTATTCTTTGACTTAGTGACTCTCACTGCTTAGGGCCACGTAGCTCTGTTGTTGGCAGACGCCAGTAGACTCTGTTGCTTTATCTCTCGTTCGCTGTTAGTTTCCCCAGCTGCATGACAGCACTGAACAATGTCTATGAGAGTCTTTTAGCACAGGGATGCTATTAAAAGTAAGCAAACATTTAGGGGTTGCTTGGAGGATAACTTGCTGCTCGTGTGATATCATACCACCCAACTGCTAATGGGTGGATCTCAAGTGGGTTCTTGTGGTTTTACAGCATGCAGTCAACCACCGGGGTGTGGGTGCAGTTACTAATGAGGGAATGATGTATGTTCATATGATAACGCAAATCAAGAATTTTCCCTTCAGGGTGAAAGAGGCCATTGAGTATCTATGATGTGCCGTGTAAATATCCTCTTAACAACCCAAGAGGGAAGATAGTGCCTCTGCTTCGTAGATGAGGGGATTATAGTTCACAGAAGTGAGTTAGCCTGCTCGAGGGCAGGCTGTAAACAGCAGAGCCAGAATGCCCCTGGAGCTCTCTTTTACTTAAAGCCCATAGTCTTTTCACTCTAGCACAATAATTACCTGCGGTGAGAAGGGAGCTGTAAGTGAATCCCATGAACACCCTGTTTATTGTCTTTGCAGAAACTGGGTAAAGGTAGAAAATGTTAAGTCGTGTCCAACTCTTTCTTTGTCACAGACAGTGAACCAAGCCGAGTCTCAGAGCCTGGGAAGACTTTGTCACCAACTCCTGCAGCAGAACTAAGTCGGACCGTAGATCCAAAACAGGGGCCCCTAGAACTTCAGGAAAAGAAAATCCAGGTGCTTGAGGAGAAGGTTCTCCGACTCACAAGGACGGTGCTTGATCTCCAGTCTTCCATTGCTGGAGTGAATGAAAACCTCAAACACTCCATTCAGGATGACGCCAGCAAAATGCTGGCATCGTGGCTCAGTAACCTGCACCCCCAACCAGTGCCCGACAGTGCCGTGGGTGGAGAACCAGAAACGGTCCAGCTTCCTGGTGTCCTCAACAGTAAGGAATCTGGCATGAAGGACATCAAGTCTGAATTGGCTGAAGTCAAGGATGCCCTGAAGACCAAGAGTAGCAAGCTGGAAGAGCTGGATGGGAAGGTGAAGGGCTATGAAGGGCAGCTCAGACAGCTCCAGGAGGCGGCCCAGGGCCCTACGGTCACCATGACGACCAATGAGCTCTACCAAGCGTATGTCGATAGTCAGATTGATGCCCTGAGAGAGGAGCTCATGGAGGGAATGGACAGGAAGCTGGCTGATCTGAAGAACTCGTGTGAGTATAAGCTAATTGGTCTCCAGCAGCACTGTGATGACTATGGGAGCAGCTACCTGGGAGTGATGGAGCTTATAGGAGAGAAGGAAACCAACCTGAGAAAAGAAATCAGTGACCTTCGAGCCCGGATCCAAGACCCTCCAACCAGGGCAAACTGCTGTGACGGTGCCAAGAATGGTGACTTTGGGCAACAGGTCAAGACGTTAGACCAAAAAATTGAAAGAGTTGCTGAAGCGACTAGAATGCTGAACGGACGACTAGACAATGAGTTTGACCGCCTCGTAGTTCCAGAGCCAGATGTGGACTTTGACGCCAGATGGAATGAACTGGATGCAAGGATCAACGTGACAGAGAAGAATGCAGAGGAACACTGCTTTTACATTGAAGAAACCCTCCGGGGGACCATCAGTGGGGAGGTAGATGACTTGAAGCACCTTCTTGATCAGAAAATACAGTCTCTGGAGGAGCGGCTGGGGAGCGCTCTCCTGGCGATGGCCAACGGCTCGGAGGCAGAACTTGCTCCCCCAGCGTCAGCCCTGCCTGATGGTTCGGGGGCTGGGAACAAACAGGTCATGGTGGAGTTAAACCACCTGAAGGACAAAGTGCAAGTGGTGGAGGATATGTGCCTACAGAACTTCCAGGGAGAGCCTCGTGGGAGAGAAGATACTTTGCGAAACGGAGACGACCCTTCAGCAGGTGACGCTTTGAGCCTTTTGAAATCTCTAAATGACACAATGCATAGGAAGTTTCAAGAAACCGAGCATAGCATGCAGAGACTTCAACAGAATTTTAGTTTTCTTTATTCTCAACTAAACCACACAGAAGACCACGTGAGTCATCTTCATAATGAGCTGAGCAGTGGTAGAGAAGGTAAAAAGGCTGCAGGGCGTGGGTCTCCTAAGGGGGCTGAACCCCTCCCGTCTCCCCCGGCCGCCTCGGTGCCTTGCTGCGACCAGCTGGAGGAGAGGTGGCAGCGGCTGCAGGGCCAGGTCCTCGCCGAGCTGGACGCTTGTAAGGAGAAGACACACGGGGTCCAGAGGGGGGTCTCTGTGGTGGAGGACAGGGTGTCTCATATGGAGAAAACCTGCAGCAAACTGGACTCCATCTCAGGAAGTCTTCAGAAAATCAAGGAAGGGCTCAACAAGCATGTCAGCAGCCTCTGGAGTTGTGTCAGGCAGATGAACGGGACGCTCCGGACACATTCCAGAGACATCTCTGGCCTGAAGAATTCAGTCCAGCAGTTCTATAGCCATGTTTTCCAGATTTCTACGGACTTGCAAGACCTGATCAGATTTCAACCATCGGCAAGTAAGTGGACCTTTACAATTCCATTTCTTGTAATTGTTTGCAACACGTATTATGCTAGGTTTTGGATGGTTTGTGGAATTAACTACATCACTGCTAACCGAAGTGTGCTTCATAGGTGGGGGCCAGTTTGTGAATCGTTGGGTGCTGGGTAACATTAAGGCAAATACCAACAGCGAGAGAAAGTATTTAGAAACTTTTAACATAATTTGACGTCACCGTAGCGTTCAAGCACATGATCTGTGCATTTTGCAAATGATCAGCCGACAGCAAATTGAAAATACAAAAGGAGAACTGGTCCTTCCCCGCAGGTAGGTGGTAGAAGGTTGATCTATACTGTCATGTCTGTGAGCTTAGAGTCGGGGTCAGATCTGTGGCATAACAGCTTGGGGCAGTGGATATGTTGTCTTGTTTTCTACTCAGGGAGTCTC
Source organism: Grampus griseus (assembly GCF_964374135.1). Classification (NCBI taxonomy): domain Eukaryota; kingdom Metazoa; phylum Chordata; class Mammalia; order Artiodactyla; family Delphinidae; genus Grampus; species Grampus griseus. Next base: position 34,738,815 of record NC_139006.1, on the reverse strand, counting down.
CTGTGTGTGTCCATTCACCTCCGTGTGAGCATCACTTCTGTTTGCTGGTGTCATAATCTCTGTCATTATCATGACAGAGCATCCGCTTTGAGCATCCTCTTGTTCCCTAAAATCTAGGGCCTACGTGATGGCAGGTAGAATGCATTGTATTCCTTTCCAAAGACAGAGACAGGACCGTGGACAAAAGCACTTCAGGGGCAGTAACTGTTTAAAGCCCCATAGTGTCCAGAACAAGGACGCTCATAAGGTGCGCTTAGGGCAATGCCGGCTGCACGTGACACACTCGACAAATGTTTGTTGAATGAATTAATGAATTGAGTGGATGAATGGTCCCTTAATAGTATTGAGTGATATAGTCAAGTTAATTTCTGTTATTTGGGGGTTCAGCACGTCATCCCTGAAGGGTAGAGCCTCCCTTGTACCTGGATTCAGTAGCCTCAGTACTGAGCCAGCCTTTTCTAAAGCACGCGGGAGGGATGAGCGGGGAGCTCACATTTATTGAGTGCTTTTTATTTGAATCAGCACTGGCCTAGTCCCCTCAGGGATGTGTTCCAAGGTCGCACAGCTGGGAAGTGGTGGAGGTGGGGTGAGGACCCCAGGCGCTGTCCTCCAGGCCTGCACACATCTCCCCTATGTCTCCCAGAGATGAACGCACACTTACTGGGTCCATGAGGACTTGGGGAGGGCCAGCCATGTGCCCGAGAGGACCCCACTTCCTGACCAGTCCTGTCTTCTTTGTTGGCCTTTATCACCTTTCCACCTTGCTCAGCTACAGGTGACAAAGGCCCTTACCTGTTGATGCAAGTTCCTGGCCTGGTGTGAGCTTGTAGAATTTTAGGATCAGGTCCTATCTGAGACTTACAGCCTGAGAAGGGGAGGCTGGAGTGGGAGAAGCAGAGGAGCCCTGGCCTGGCCGGGGAGAGCCAGGGCCTGGTCCACAGGAGGCGGGAGGGTCCCAGGTGGTGGGTGGGAAGTGCTTTGAACCTTCCCAGAGATAAGGAGTTTGTAGATAAGGAATTACCCAGGCAGTCCCTATATTTATAACCCTCCCCCTCCCCTCCCCCCAGGCCCACACAGCTCCCCTATCTCTGGAATGTTGGGTAAAGGTCACAGGACTATGTGTGTATTCATAGAATGATTGTCCCTCATGGTGACAGTTCTGTCTGGACTGTGCTTTTTAACAACAGATTGAACCAGATATTTCCAGTTGATTTGCAGCTCCCAGGCAGCGTGGGAAGCTGTGTTTACTCCTTCACGCTTGGCTGTGAAAGGAGGGGTCGGGGGTGAGCGCCTTTAAAGAGAATGTGGCTTCCAAAAGATGATCCTTTCGGAATGAACTCATTGTTCTGAGTGTAGAAAGCATGGATTTCCGAGAATTTCCTTGATTGGAAAGAGACAAACAGGCAGAGTCTGTCCATCCTTGCAGTGCATCCAGGTCTAGGAGAACCGGAGCATGAGAGGTCTGTGGGTGAATCTGGAGTTCAGGTCACATGGACCAGTTAAGAGTCAACAGTACAGGGGCTTCCCTGGTGGTGCAGTGGTTAAGAATCCGCCTGCCAGTGCAGGGGACACGGGTTCAAGCCCCAGTCCGGGAAGATCCCAAATGCTGCGCCACAACTACTGAGCCTGTGCTCTAGAGCCTGAGAGCCACAATTACTGAAGCCCGCGCACCTAGAGCCCGTGCTCCACAACAAGAGAAGCCACCGCAATGAGAAGCCCGTGCACTGCAACGAGGAGTAGCCCCTGCTCACCACAACTAGAGAAAGCCCGGGCGCAGCAACGAAGACCCAACGCAGCCAAAAAAAAAAAAAAAAGAGTCAACAGTACATTTATTGAGCGCCTACTATGCGCAGGGCTCTGTGAGGGGTGCAGAGGTGAGTAGCACGACCCTCACGCTCCAGGCGTTTTCAGTCACGGGGCTAACGACATGCACTGGTCTGCAGAGAGGATGAATGAGGTGGTGTGTTAGGGCCCAGTGAGTGGTGTCAGGGTTTATCCTTTTAGTTCATTGGATCTTACTGAACCCGTACTTTGTGGGAGTAATGAGCTATGTCTGTGCAGTATGTGGATGTGTGACAGTGTGTGTGACAGTGACATTCTGAGGGGAAACAGGCAGACAGAGATGGTCACGGGCACAGGCACATGGCCACTGTGGAAGTCAGGGAGGGCTTCTCGGAGGAGGGAGCCTCCAAAGATGAGGAGGTTGAGCGTTCAGGGGCTGGTGGAGTGAAGGGTGAGGTGGAGTGATGAGAGAAGCTTCTGGAAGGAGGCGTTGGCGTTACTGGAGCTCATACTGAGGGGTGGGTAGGGTTCAGCAAAGCAGGAGGGGAGGACATCCCTGCTGAGGAGTTGTGTAAATGGGCCCGTTATTTACTGCTGTGTGACAGCCTACTCCAGATCCTGGTGGCTTAAAGCAACAGAGCTGTATCATTTTCCATTACTCTGCGGGTCAGGAAACTGGCTTGGCAGTTCTTCTGCTCCATTTGGTGTCAGCGTGAGTCACTCACTCAGCTGCAGTCAGGGGGCTGGTGGGCCCGGCTGGGCTGGGAGGGCCAGGCAGACGGGTCACGTGTCCGGTGCCTCAGGGGTCCCTCCACACAGCCATCCTGTCTCTTCGTGTGGCTGACTTGGGCCTCCTCACAGCAGGTGGTCTCGGGTAGTCAGACTTATCACATGGTGAAAGCGGAAGCCTCTTCCAGGCGAGGCCCGGAGCTGGCATGGTGTCCCTTCTGCCACATTCCACTGGTCAAGGCAAGGTGATGCGGCTGGTGGGCGTCAGGACAGAGGGAATATTAACGACAGTCATCATCTCTCCCACTGCGAGCCAAGGTCCAGAGCTGAGAATGCAGGATGTAGCCACCAGAAGCCACATTGCTGGGCCAGGGACTCACACTCTGCTGTTTCTACCGCCCTGTTCACAGACCCCCTTCTTTTCTTTAGAAGCACCCGGAGGGGGCAGAACTACCCACGAGGCAGCCGGGGGAGCAGAAGGGGCTTCAGCTGACGCTCAGATAGATCCGAGTCTGTTTGTTACCTGCCACCTCCTGCGTCGTTGGTGCAGATGTTCCTCCCTGGGGTTTAAAAGAGATTCTTGAGATTTTTTTAAAATTAATTTTTATTGGAGTAGAGTTGATTTACAATGTTGTGTTAGTTTCTGCTGTACAGCAAAGTGAATCAGTTATACATATCCACATATCCACTCTTTTTTAGATTCTTTTCCATATAGGTCATTACAGAGTATTGAATAGAATTCCCTGTGCTACACAGTAGGTTCTTATTACTTATCTATTTTATTTTATATATAGTAGTGTGTATATGTCAATCCCAGTCTCCCAATTTATCCCTCTGATCCTTGAGATTATAAACCAAACAAAAATGTTTGGTTACTTTTTTGGACGAAAGGTCCATGCCTGTCATCTAGGACTCAGCACTGCCTAACTTCTTTTTTTTTTTTTTTCGGTTAATTAATTTATTTTTTGGCTGCTTTGGTTCTTCGTTGCTGTGTGCAGCTTTCTCTAGTTGTGGCGAGCAGGGGCTGCTCTTCATTGCGGCGCATGGGCTTCTCATTGTGGTGGCTTCTCATTTGCAGAGCACGGGCTCTAGGCGCGCAGGCTTCAGTAGTTGCCAGTAGTTGCGGCATGCGGGCTCAGTAGTTGTGGCTCACGGGCTCTAGAGTGCGGGCTCAGTAGTTGTGGCACACGGGCTTAGTTGCTCCGTGGCATGTGGGATCTTCCCGCATCAGGGCTCGAACCCATGTCCCCTGCACTGGCAGGCAGATTCTTAACCACTGCACCACCAGGGAAGCCCAGCACTGCCTAACTTCTAAAAGGTGAAGAACCACTGTATTTTCATGACTGCCTCACCTTAACGCTCTGTGACGTGGGTGTGACACCCCTCTCCTGGGCCCCATATGCCCCACCCCTTCATTTATATAGTCATTCACTCAACAGATGCTTACTGAGTCATGTCCTAGGGCTGGCGTTTCAGCCCTGAAGGACCTTACACTCTAGAGCGTAAGACACGTAATGCACAGCTCAGCAAATGAAGATCTGATTTCAGCTGGCGATCAGTGTGTGGGGAAAGACCCAACAGAGAGGGTGATAGAGGACGGGGGACTTTGTATTTTAGATCAGAGGTCGGGGAGGGTTGCTCAGTGGAGATGACATTTGAGCAGAGACGTGAATAAGACGAGGTAGCGAGCCCTGCAGAGATCTGTGTTCCCGGCAGAGGGAAAAAGCATGTTCAAAGGCCCTGAGGCAGGAATGTGTTTGTCCTGATTGAGGACTCAGAATGCCAGTTTGATCAGGTCTATGAGCAAGGGGGAAAGTCTTAGGCAGTGAGGTCAGGGAGTAGGAGTCAGATGAGGTGGGATTTTATAGGCTGTGATAACGGATTTTAAGTATCATGAGAAACTCTTGGAGAATTTAGAGCCAGGAAGTGATTATTATTTCCCAGGTTTGCAATCCCAGCTACTCTACACATTCTTTGTGACTTTGGGCAAGTTATTTATCTACTTAATGCCTCACTTTCTACACCTGTTAATTGGAGAGAATCATGATAATACTTCAAAAAGTTAGTATGAGGATTAATATTCCTAACTAGTGGAGTATTAAATAGTGCCTGGCACCTGGGAATCCCTCAGTAAATACCAGCTGTGATGTCGACCTATGCTCTGTCCCCTATGGTGGATGTTCATTCTGCTCCTGGGTGAACTTCTCTCTTTCTCCTCCTACTAGCCCCCGGGCCTGCAGCCTCAGAGGAGTGAGAGCAGGCTTGTCCACACCGCAGACATGGGATGAGGGCCCTGGGTGTGGGGCTCCTGGCTGCTCTGTCAAATGTTTCTAGAAAGCCAGCGGGTTTTGTCTCTTTCCTCTTTCCCTTTCCTTTTCTTCTTTTCTAAACTGGGAGTCAGGGAGAAAGTGTAAAAAGCCTAGAAATCTCCCCTTCCTAGCATTCAGGATTCATGTTCAAATAAATTAGCTTCTGAAGGGCAAGGAGATGGGGAAGTCCTTTGTTCTTCTGTGGATGTGGCCCTAGGCTTTGGGCTTCTGTGCCCCGTCCCACTGGCTCCCGTTTTCAGTGTTGGTTCTTCACACCATCTCCCCAGCACCCTGTCCCTTTCCTTTAGCTGCAGCTTGTCCCCAGGTTGACTGAAATTGTCGGGTAGGGGTCGTTCTGTCGCTGGCAGCTCCAGGGTCTGCCCCCAGCGTGGCTGAAAGCCAGAGTCTGCTTTCTGCCGGGGCCCCGGGACCAGACTGTGACGTTTCTGCTGTTCCCCTCCCAGTTGGGACATAAGGGGAGTTCCCGTTGCTGAGAAACCTGGGGCTCCCACCCGAGCCGAGATGGGGCAGGGGAGTAGTCTGCGCGTCAGGGAAGCTCTCCTCCCCTGCGTCACGGTTCCAAGAAGGACCGTGCCTGCCGGACGTCGCAGCACTGTTTCAGCAACTCCAGTGACAGCGGCACTGCTTCCTCTTTCTAATCTGCCACCTCTTCTGCAAATGTCTTAGGGCAATTTCTCATAAATACTTTTTTTCTCTCCTTTTAAATTTTAATTTTGTTGGAGTATAGTTGATTTACAATGTTGTGTTAGTTTCAGGTGTACAGCAAAGTGATTCAGTTATACATATTCATATATTCTTTTTTGTAGATTCTTCTCTCATATAGGTGATCCCAGAATACTGAGTAGAGTTCCCTGTGCTATACAGTAGGTCCTTGTTGGTTATCTAGCGTATATAGTAGTGTGTGTGTGTTCATCCCAAGCTCCTGATTTATCCCTCTCCCCCTGACACTTTCCCTTTGGTAACCATAAGTTGGTTTTCGATATCTGTAAGTCTGATTCTGTGTTGTAAACAAGTTCATTTGTTTCATTTTTACAAAATTTGATTCCACATATGAGTGATAGCATATGACATTTGTCTTTGTCTGACTTACTTCACTTAGTATGATAATCTCTAGGTCCATCCATGTTATTTCAAATGGCATTATTTCATTCTTTTTTATGGCTGAATAGTATTCCGTTGTATATATGAACCACATCATCTTTATCCATTCCTCTGTCAATGAACACTTAGGTTGCTTCCATGTCTTGGCTGTTGTAAATAGTGCTGCAGTGAACATCGGGGTGCGTGTATCCTTTCAGATGATGGTTTTCTCCAGATAGATGCCCAGGAGTGGGATGGCTGGATCATATGGTAGTTCTATTTTTAGTTTTGAATTATATTAATAACGTTTCATTCAGGGGTATTACAGATTTAAGAATCCCATCTTTATCCAGTTGCTTAGCCTAAGCTGTGCTGTAAGAATGAAAAAGCACAGATTTTTCAAATAAGCATTTAACCGTAAAGCATGGCCAGGGGAAGTGTGGCCTGATGCCAGTGTTATGAGGGTTTTGGCCCTCAACTTGAAATTGGCTGAGTTTGGGGCCAGTGTAGGTCCAAGATATTATGATGGAGTAAGTCAGAGTTTTATAAATACATATAAGGCTAAACAAACTGCCCACACTCAGACCACACCAACTCCAGACGATACCTGCCCTTTTGCCCTGTGAGCATCTGGTTGTTGTAAAGCTCTTTAGTTGGTGAAAGTTGCAGCTGCCTTTCTCCATCTTAACGTTGACTTTAGAACTGCCATGTTCCGGGAGGGCTCTCCCACAGCTGCGTGCAAAATCCTCTGTGAGCTTTACAAAAATAAGGACTCCGGGCTCACTCGGGAGATTCCTGCTCAGCAGGGATGAGGTCAGATCCAGGAATTTGTAATTAAATTTGTAATTAAAACAAAGAACCCCCTAGCTCTGGTCCCAGAAGTGGAAGGCAGGCCCCCTCAGAGGCGGCACTGGGGCTGCCGTGCCCAGAAAGAAGAGAAGCGGGGGCGGGAGGGCGGTGAGGAGAGAGGATAAAATTCCGGACTTGACCCAGCGCCACCCACGCAAGCTCCACCGTGACGTGCACATCCACTGGGGGACTCTGCTCTTCGCTGTTGACGTGTCTCCTTAGGCCTTGACTACTACCGCTTTATAGTGAGGCTGAAAATCAGGTAGATCCTCTCTCTGCATTTCCATATACAACTTAGAATCAGCTGGTGAATTTCTACCAAAAAAAAATCCCCCAGTGGCGCTGATGCTTGGGTCGGCCTCTCTGGGATTCAGTGACATCGAATGAGTCTCCGTCCCACATGAGCTGCCCCCGATGTCAACAGGAGCGGCCGGAGCCGTCTCTCTGTGTCAGTGTTCTCTAGGTTGTACTTTTCAGAAATGCCGGCCTGTTTCCCCTGGTGAGGCTGATTCCACCAGCTTCTGTGTGATCGCGTCTGGACTCCTTTCTCGGCTGGGCCAGTGGGCTCTGTCCTCTAGAAGAAGAGTCGGTCCGGGCCCTTCTGTGATGAAACCACGGCGCCCCTTGGACGAGCTTGAATGCTTTTCCTCTTCATTCCAACCAAAGCCCAAAGCAGCATTTCGACTGCCATTTGCTCAGAGTAGGACCGTTCCTGCGAACGCATGGTTTCCCTTCCTCTGTTGTCAGGGGAGCAGTGCAGGGTTTCTGTGGGTTGTCTCCCCAGTCCTGAGAGTCCTTCACATGCCTCCACGGCCTGTCTTCCCTCAGCCTTTCTGCAGGGAGACCAGCAAGCGTCTCCTCGGAAGCCCCTGCCTCGGGCCCGCCCTGTGCCCGTCAGTGAGAGCACCAGAGTCCCGCAGAACCTCCCGCTGAGCCTCACGTTTCTCAGCCGCTTCCCAGGAGCTGAGCTTTGCCGGGCAGTGTGGCCCTCCGTCCACTTGGCCTGCTGTATGTCAGCATGTGGATCGTTTTTTTTTAAGTCATAAGTCTTGGGAATTCTGTGGAAGTCCAGTCGTTAGGACTCCACGCTGTGACTGCTGAGGGCGCAGGTTCAGTCCCTGGTCAAGGACCTAAGGTCCTGCAAGCTGTGCGGCGTGGCCAAGAAAGAAAGAAAGAAAGAAAATAGGAAGTCATAAGGCTTGATTGACCTCGTTAAAATAGTCCCCCGGAGTTGCAGGGTTTGGTCAGCAGACACACCCTTGGGAGGCCAGGCAGCTCAGCTTCCCCCCAACTGGGAATTGCCCTTGACGTTTGCACAGTGTTTGACAGTCAGGGACGCGCCCCTGCACCCATCACTTCATCTGACTGGCACCGATTCCGCCTGCTTGTCAGGAGTCTTTGCCGGTTTAGCCCGATTGATGGCTGAGCTGGTAACTCAGGAGGTTTCTGTGGCTTTCCCTCAGCCACACCACCAGCAAGACTAACGTCCAAGGCCCGTGTCTGTCCCCACATCCCTGCTCTGTGACAAGATACCACCAAGTGGCCAGGCACAGCCACGGGGCCGGAACTTGGGCGATTTAGCTGCCACTCTGCAGGGTTGTGTGGCGGCTGCAGAAGGAGCCAGGCCACCCAGGCTCCTGAGAGCGGAGGAAGGCATGTCAGTCTCGTGGACTGTTGCGGACTTCCTTAGGCAGGTCTTTGTCTTAGCAAGGTTGAAATTGGCTTTTAATAAGAACTTTAATGGAGAGGGAGTGGCCTTTCCTACCTGGGGTCAGGTCCATCCTTGGTAAGGCTGTGGCCCTGCCCATCCCGCACACAGTGGCACAAGGCCACACTGTGGCATCAGGACCAACGCCTTGGGGCAAGTTCTGGAACGAGAGCAAGCACACGTATGGCCGATCATTCCTCGCACGTGAAACGTGGGCAGCAACACTTGGCTCTTACGAGGAACTCAGTACAAATGGTCACTCTCTGGATTAGAAACATATGTTCGCTTTGGAAAGACGAGAGTCATCTTTCCAGAGTGAGCAACATGCTGTCCAACCTTTGTTACAACCATGTAATGAATGTGTGCTTTAGAAACACCACGTGACGCACTGGGCTGAGCCCGTGCTGGGGGCCAGGGCTGGGGAGCAGCCTGGATCCAGGGCCGCTTTCTCATGACCGTCTTTGCCGTGATGTGAGTGGTGTTCTGGAGCTGCCTGTCTTGCGCAGCGTGCTGGACGGACTCCCCACGGAGATTGGCGGAGGATAGTTGGCCCAAGCAGGTTGTTCATTTGTTTCCCCCTGCCTTCCACTTGCTATGACAAGCCTGGGTGTTGAGGGAGTGATGAACGTAAAAGAGAACCATCACTGACTCTAGGTACTGGCATTGCCCTTATAGGACCCCAGAACGATTATCGTTGGCAAAATTAGGGCGCCTCATTTAATGGTTGGCAGGAGTGAGGGTGCAGCCAATGGTACCTGCTGTACTTCCAGCCTTCCTTCATTCACCAAATACTTAGATGTCTCAATGTCACGTGCCAGGCCCTGGGGATAAAAGATCATTAAAATGTGTCCTCAAGCGCTCATCATCTAGCAAGAAAGGAGAGATGAAAAAAACCTGCAAAGACCCCTGAGAGGCCAAAGTGGTTCATGGTTCGGAGGCAGGATGTTCAAGCCCTACTGGGCAGATTCATGCCAGCTTCACGAGGAGCGGGTATCTGAACCGGGACTGCAGGGAGAGGTGTGTTTCGGTGAGGGCACCTGAAGAGGCATTTTAGGGAGTGCGAACAGCAAAGCACAAAGGCAGGGATGCTCAGCTGAGAGCCGGGCCCCCGTGGGCGTACTGAAGGGGGCAGGAGGCGATGGGGCAGGGGGTGGGGACACGGATGACACAGGAGATTCTGTTGGATTTTATGAGCAGTGGAGGACAACCGGAGATTTCTGAGCAGGGAAGATGACTAGGACGCGTTCTAAGAGTATTCTGAGAAAGATGTGGAGGAAGGACCCAAAGGACGATTCAAAATTAGAATCAGCTGGACTTAGCCCAGATCGGGGGTGTGTGTGATAAGCGAGAGCACCTGGACTAGGTGATGGGACAAGCGACAGACAGGGGGGCTTCAGAGAAAGAGGGCTGGTTTAAAGGGTTTGGGGGGGATAGGTACAAAAATAAGGACCCAGTTGACGGGCTTGTACTTGGCTATTTTTAGGTGCTTTGCCAACTGTAATTCATTGAGGGTTGTAGGACTGAGGAAAAGTACTTGTTTTTAAATTTTGGGTGGAGACACATAAACATGGTCTAAAGGGAAGGAGCTGGTGGGGTGGAAGGAAAGAGATGGAGGAGAGAGGAGAGATGCTGGAGGAGCATCTCCAGCAGAGAAGGGAGGAGGGGCGAGGGCAGGAGCCTGTGCCCCTGGGAGGGAGGCCAGCTTGTGAGCCTGGAAACAGCGTGAGGAGGGAGGGGAGACAGACAGGGAAGGACCTGAGCTTGGACTGGAGGGAAAACTTTAGAAACAGGCCCTGGGTGTCTTCCATAATTATGTCTTATAAAAATGAAATAGTTCTGAGAAGTTCATAATGAAAACCAGCTTTCCTGCCCCCTTTTCCCTGTTACCCTTCTCACCCTAGAGGTGGCCACGTGCCACTTTCAGCTGTTTTCTCCCCCTGATGTTTACCATCAATTTATTAGCTTTAGATATCTCTCTATGGGTATTATTTGACATTATATATATTACTTATCAGCTGTAGACATTAGCCTATTAGGCTCTCTCGTGTCTCCCCCTGCTTCCCCTCCTCCCAGCTCCCAGTGGAGTTATGCCACAAAAATCACGTCAGTATTTATGCTATGAGGAGCTAAACAGCTCAGTAATGGCCAAATATGATCACGTTGCTTTTCGTTTTGCTTTCCTCTGAATTAGTAGTGGTGCTGCATTATTATTTGCTAGATTTTACATATCTGTTTTGGATTCTTCTCACTCTCTGACACCCTCTCAATACCATAAAAATTATCAGATCATTTGTCAGTTCCATTTTTTAAATCAGTGACCTCTCTCCGGGAGTTCTCTCTTCCTGACCCAGTCTGGACTGCTTATTCTCTGGACTTGCTCTCAGGCTTTCAATCTGAAACTTCCTTCAACTACCATCCTAGAAATTTCTTGAACCTCTCTCCTGTCTTAGACCCTTTCCTTTACTCTGCATTTCTTTCTTCCATGGTTTACTCTCTTGTTTCAGTGGAGTACATTTTCCAATAGCTTTCTAAGAAAGGGTGCTCGACAGTTTTGCTTGTTTGTTTGTCTTTAAATAGTGCATGCCTGGAAATGTCTTTATTCTAGTTTCACAACTGGCAGATATTTTAGCTGGGTATAGAATTCAAGGTTAGCAATGATATTCCCTCAAAATTTGAAGGTGTTCTTTTGTCTTCTGGTTTCCAGTACTGTTGTTGAGAAGCCTGGTGATGACCTTCTGATTTGAGGTCACTTTTTAGTTTTCCCCTGACAGTTTGTGTGGTCTTCTCTTTATCCTCAGTGTTCTGAATATGCTTTGGTTTGGGTCTTTCATTTAATAATTGTGCTGGGATCTTTCTTAGTTCTGAGAAATTGTGTATTTGAGTTTCTCCTTACTACCTCATCATCCCTACACCCGTTTTTCTGATCTTTCTTTTCGGGAAAGACTTCTGGGTTGGAAAGAGTCTAATTTTCCTATGGTTTCTCTCCTATTGTCCATTATTTTCTCTCCCTGGTCTACCTTCTGAAAGAGCACCTTGATTTTATCTACCAACTATTTCATTGAATTTTCTTATTTTGGCAAGTATATTTTTAATCAGCAAAGACTCATCTTTATTCTCTGGTTAGGCCTCTCTCAATACCAATCTGTTCTTATACTTTGGATGCAGTGTCTTCTGTTTCTGAGATTATTACTTTGTTTTTGTTTAAAGCAGGCACAGCGTTTATTAGCAGCACAGTACGTGTGGCAGAGCACGCAATGAAGAGGTTTATTTAGTGCAGAAGCTAAAGTTACACACTTGGAGAAGCCTGTGCTCATCCTTGCTAGTGAGGAGCACGCCTTATTACATGTTTATTTTCTTGCATTATCTCTTTAAAGTTCCTTTTTGTTCATTGGTTTCCTTTCTCACTCTTGTCCTTCACTGTGGCTGGTGGTGTCCCCGTGTCGGGAATTGCTCTGCCTCAGTTTCTATGCCCAGCTCAACTCTTCCCACCAGAGTCCTGAAGAGAATTAAGGCCTGATGCCTTTCCACTGTATGGTGTGAATTAACTTATCTTCAGTGCATCTAGAATGGTATTAGTTCTGTACCATCCATGGGGGAAATTAAAAAGTGGTCACTTCATTCAAATCATTTTCCTTAGGGATTAATCCTCTCATGGAGTACTGGGTGGGAAAGGCTATTTGAGAAATAGTCTCCCTTTGGGGCTGGAGGTGGGCTAGCAACCTGTGAGTGGAGGGGGAGCATGGGTTCGATCTGCCATAATTACCTTTGTGAGTTTTAAAACAAAACTAGGCAGTGGGGCACAATGCAGTTACTGATTTTGCTTGGTCATAATTTTGTAGCCTTGGAAGCTGGGCCATTGCAGGCATAATACAGATTGAGGAGGTGGGTGGGGTTTGGCTTTTGAGGATGGTATTGTGACCAATCCTGGTTATTTTTAGATGTCTTACAGGCCTTCAGGAAGGGCTTCCTGGAAGGTTAGTTCCAGGAATGTATTCACAGGAGGAAAGGGTGGCAGCTTCCCGCTTGCGTCATAGCGCCATCCCAAGAGGGCAGGGAAATGTGAATCACGACTTTTCTGCAGTGGAAATGCCCTCAGTTGGTGATCTTAAGGCTGTGGCGAGAGGTGGGGGGCACTGCCGCGCCTTTGGGAGCTGTGCCTGCTGCAGAGGCAGCCCGAGCTCCCTGACACCTGCCTGGGTCCCGTGATGTCTGCACCCAGCAGGTCCTCGGCTTGTGAGGCTGTCCACTGCGACCGTGAGACTAGCTTGTTTGAGAGAATGCAAGGCCGTGGGTGGCAGCAGGCAGGCAGATACCCCTGTGGTATCACCATGTAGTGAAATCAGGGAGGTTCGGGTGCTGTTTTGGAGAGTACGACCATCATGAAGAAAGAGGGTGAAGGTGCCCCTCCCCTGGGCAGGGGGTCCAGGCAGGCTGTCCCCACTCTGTGGTGGCTGCTCTTGTGTCTGCTGGTGGGCCCAGCCCAGGGACCCCGCAGAGGCCACAGGCCAGCCCCCCAAGCACACACCTTCCAGGGAGCCATACCCACGGAAGTCTCACAGAGGGGGCCTGTGGTCGAGCAGTCAAGTCTGAGGTTTTGAACCCTGTGTATTTCTTTCCACTTTCCAAATGCTCAGCGGAGGAGCCCTCAGCAGCACCCCAGCCTCTGCCCCAAGGGAAGGCCCCGCACCCGGCAGAGGCCCCCACCAAGCCATCTGCTCCAGCGCTGACCCCTCCACCGCCGACCCCTCCACCGCCGTCCAAGGACTCTGGACAGCAGCCGTACATAGGCCAGCAGCCTGTCCTGCCCAAGAGACGCCCCCGGCCACTGCCCCCGCTGCTGCGGCCAGGCTGGACGGGGCTGCCCTTCTTGCCTGGCTCCACCGGGGTCATTATGGAGACTGGAGAGGCCGGGCCCCCGGGCAGGATGGGCATGTCGGGGCGAGGACTGCCCCGGGGCGTGGACGGCCAGACTGGGCAGGGGCCCATCCCCAGGGCCGAAGGCTACGCGGGAGCACCAGGTAAGGGTCCCCCGCTGCTGGGCCATCTGAGCTACGGAAGGTGAGGATGCACAGAGGGGGCAGCCTGAGCCCCAGGGGGCTGCTGCAGGGTCTCTGCGGGTCATGGGTGCAGCCTTCAGGGTACAAGGTCCAAAACTTGGCTCTCCAAAGGTTCTGTGGTACTCTGGGGATAGTACATCATACTTAGAAATAGATTTGTGCCATGGGCTGTAATACCTGGACCATGGACCACACAGGCAGCTCCTTGATCTCCCTAGCAGGAAGTGTACCGGGGAAACCAAGAGGATACCAGGAGCTTGCGTAGCCACAAAGATGAGCACACATCAAAGTGGGTAGGCTGGAAGGTTCTGGCTCCAACCCTAGCTATGTCATTGTAAGGCTTAGCTCTGTCAACGGCAAAGGGAAGATAATAATAGGACTTCAGAGAGTTATTGTGAGGATGGAGAAAAGCCTAGGTCAGTGCTTGGCCAGTTAAGTGCTTCATGTGAGTTGGAAGGTCAGCACCGTGGTGGTGGAGGAGGTGAAGGCAGGTGGGAGAAGGAAAAGGGAGCATTTATGGGACACCCACTGCATGCCAGGGGCTGAACTAGGGGCTGGCTCTACAGCTTTCCCTACAGCACCGTGAAGTTGATATTCTACTGACAGATGAGGAAGCTGAGGCTCTGGGCTAGCGCATATAAACACGTGACGCTGCTTGGGGTAGTTCACGTCAGCTGTCACAGGATAGTACCAACCAGTCGCCTCAGAGTTCAACCAAGCTGCCGGTTGGAGGCACTGAGCCACAGGCACGGACAGCCTGCCTGAATGAAGCGCCGTGCCTGCTGGGCAGGTGGGGTCACTGCCGTTCCTTCTCAGCCACCCCAAGCTCCAGTGATCCCAGCTCCCTTAGGCAGGTGTGGGGACTTTTCTAAGATGACAGTTTTCCTTCTGTTCCACGTATCTTGGATGCTTACATACTTTTGGGCAATTTGTTCCTTTGTATGTCTGTCCTTCCTTCCACGCATCCACACGACAAACACTGCATCCAGTCTACCTGGGGGCAAAGCTAGTGAACAGTCCCTGCTCCTGGAGGGCGAGCGTGGGAGTGGACATGTCAGTCTGGAGCCTGCTCGCCGGCTTGGGCCCCAAGGCTCCAGTCCATCTTCTTCCTATTCCCCCAGCCAGTTCGTCCTCAGGGCTGTCTTCTCTGTGCAGGCAGCTGGGAGTGGGTGCTCTTAATGTCTACTTACACACAGTGTGAGGAACAGGCAGAAAAGGAGGGGCTCAGGAAAATGAGGTGCGCTATTAGGGCTTTGACACTGCATCTGCGTTTTGTTTTTCAGGGTACCCCAAGTCACCGCCTGTAGCCTCCCCAGGTACGTTAGCCGGGACGGGAGGCCGAGGCGGGTGGTCCTGGGCAGCCCCTGTCCCGCCCCCCCGGCCCCCACGGCGGGTCCTGTCTCCTCCCTCTGGGCGATTAGCACGGGTGCAGCCCTCCCCGGCTCACTTGCTCGCGTGTGCACGAACACAAACGCGCGTGCGTGCACCGCCCCCACCGCATAGCATCACGCATGCGCAAAGCCCCCGCCTCGCGTGTGCGCGCGCAGCCTCCCAGCTCTCATCTCAGAAGCACTCACACAGAAGCACCTTGTGGGGCCTCAGCGCCCCCACCCCAGACATCATGCACAAGGCCCACGCATGCGCGAAGCCTCCCATCTCACGCAGCGGCCAACGCAATCCACACATGCGCACTCCCACCAACTGCCTGCCCCTCTGACGAGGGCGCTGTTGGGCCCAGGGTGTGAGGAGGGGGTGTGCCCACTTTGAGGCGAAATGCAAGGCCCAGGCAGCCCCTCGGGACGGCGCGCAGGCCTCGGCACGGGGCCTGACTGAAGGCGCATCCTCTCTCCGCCCAGGGGTCCCGGCGCCGTCTCTGGTGTCCTTCTCTGCGGGGCTCACCCGGAAGCCTTTCCCCAGCGATGCGGGCGTCGTCCTCTTTAACAAAGTGCTGGTGAACGACGGGGACGTGTACGACCCCAGCACCGGTGAGTCCGCCCGCACACACGGCCGCTCGGGAGGCCTCTCCCAGCCGGGAGGCTGCGAGGAAGGTCCCTCCCCGCTGCCACGACAGGTGCACCCACGCCGCCGCCTGCGGGATTCCTGGTTTCTGAGCCCCAAGTGGGTCAGCAGCAGTGCGGGGCGCCTGCTCTGGGGCAGAACCGCTCGCCCTGACGGGGGTTCGGTCCATGTGGTCCCCAGCCCCCGAGAACAGCGGGGACGGGAGGCCACCCCGGTGCCTGGGCTGCTGTCCTCGGGGCCGCGGGCATCGCGCCTGCGGGAGGAGAGCCAGGACCCCCTGGTCCGCCGCTGTCCCCCCGCCCACAGGCACCAGCGTACCTGGGTGTCACGTGCTGCTGTGGCCGGGGCTCTGTGTGGCCCCTGGGAGGGAATCGGCTCTCTGCGAGCAGAGATGTGAGTTGCCGCCCTGGCCCCGGGTCTCAGGACCACGGGCCTCGGGTTTTAGCGAGCATCAGAGTGAATGAAGTGCAGAGCGTAGAAAAACGGGGCTCCTGGCCTCCAGGCCCAGGGGCGTGAAGCTCGGCATCACACTCTGGTTTTAACGGGCTTGGAGGCGGGGGTGTGAGAAGGCTGCTTCGCTTTGTGCTCAAGTTGGGCTTCCCCTGGGGCCCTCACTCCGCGCAGTCTCGGCTATGGGGACAGCTTGTCCACGCCGACAGGCCAGGTGCTCTCGGCACACAGGGACCGTGACCTTCATTTCTCTCCTGTTCCCAGGATGCCCATGCTCTCTCCAGCAGGTCTTCAGTAAAGGGAGTTCTGCGTGACCCTGAGCAGACGCTGGCCATGTGCCCGGAGTGCTGGGGTCCGTCTGTCCCCAGGCTCTAAATTTACTGAGAAGAGCTGGGCAAGGGAGCTGGGCGGCCTGGCACATTTCAGGGCAGGTTAAAGACTCAGGCCCCTCAGATTCCTTCTCAGCCCGTGGTCAGTGGCCCATGTCCAGCCCCCTTCCCGGAGCCCTTGGGCAATGGCCACTCCTGCCAGCACTGGGTCTGGCTGTGGGCCCATGTGCCGCTGCTTTGCAAATGGGCAACATCTGCGAACCTTATCCCCCCCACTTCCGACCAGCCCTTCCCCTGCCTTCCCAGCCCCAGAGCGTGTCTAAATACCAGCTCGCGGCTGCGCGTGGATGCCAGCTGGGTACTGGTCCAGCAGGGAGCCTAGCTCTTCCACCGGAGGAGGGCTGGCTGTGGCTGCACCCCTGGCTCGGTGTCTCTTCTTCCTACGTTAATGACCGACCTTGTGGGGAGTTTTTGGTCCTGCCTCCCCAGAAGGCAGCTAAGGCGTTCTGTGGCTATTGTGACCGTGAGGTCGATTCTAAGTTGGCCTCGAGGTGCTTTCAGTGACAGAGAAAACTCCCCAGAGGCAGCCAGGACCGGCGGTGAGGGGGAACGGGCCAGTTTTCCCTCAGGCTGCTGCTGGGTCTGCAGCGAGGACCAGGTCAGTGCAGAGAGCAGTGTGGGCCAAGGGGACTGTCACCGTCGTTGGGTGGGTTTAGTATGCAGAGGGGCTGCGCCCCTGAGTGCGCCTGCCTCCCGGGGGGAGGCTGAGCAGGACTTTGAGCCCAAACCCAGGCCACTCAGGGCAACCCCAGAGGCTGGTCTGCCTTCATCCGGGTTGTCAGCTGGTCGCAAAAGGCTGTGATGGCGTCACGTGAACACCGGTGTCTGCTTTCCTCCTACCAGGGGTCTTCACAGCTCCGTACGACGGGCGCTACCTGATCACGGCCACGCTCACCCCCGAGAGGGACACGTACGTGGAAGCCGTCCTTTCGGTCGCCAACGCCAGCGTGGCACAGCTGCACACGGCCGGCTACAAGAGAGAATTCCTGGAGTACCACCGGCCCCAGGGGGCCGTGCACACTTGTGGGGGCCCGGGGGCGTTCCACCTTATTGTGCACTTGAAGGCAGGGGACGGCGTCAACATCGTGGTGACCGGGGGCAGGTTGGCTCACACAGACTTTGACGAAATGTACTCCACGTTTAGTGGGGTTTTCTTATATCCTTTCCTGTCCCACCTCTGAGGTGGCCGGGCAAAGGAAGGGGAGAGTTGTAGGAACTCGGCAGCTTTAATGTATTCAGCGTGTGTGTGACTGGAGCACTGGTCTAGTTTCCTGCAGACACCCCACCACCTCCCCAGGTAAAGGCCAGGCCTGGCTGCCAAGGCAGCAAGGAGCAAACCACGGGCCAACGTGGCCCCGACGCCTAAGAGTCGGAAGCGCCCCTGCCTGCCCGCCGGCTCCTCCCCTGCGTCTCCCAGCTCCCACCTGTGGCTCTGCCGTGGCCCGCGCTCTCTCCGAGGGGCCTGTGCTGGGCGTACAGGGTGCTGACCGCGGAGGCTCCAACTGCTGCCTGGTGGGATCACGCCCTGCTGCTGGAGAAGGACGAGCCGCTGAGAGGAGGCAGAGCTGGCACCAGTGGCCAGGCTTTGCTGGAGCAGAGCTGTTGCCAGCTGCTTCTGTCTTCACTTACCCTGCATGTGGGAGAAGAGTTTAAACACTGAAGTGGCACGTGCCACCACAGACCTAGGGTGGACAGTGGGCTGTCCCAGGTTTGGCTCGCCACCCCTCCCCCCCCCCCACCCCGGGTTTGCCTGGCTGAGAGGGACACGAGAGAGACTGTCATGTGGCTTGTTGGGCTCCTTGAATGACATGTACGACTTAAGTGCAAGACAGGGAGTGTCAATAAAGATGTAAAACACTTCCAGTTCAGTCTGGTGCCTTCTGGATTGAGAGTTGCTGCCGAAAAGCAAACTACAGTAAATGACTTCAATGGCTGCAGAAAGTAAGCCTGATTCAATTCATCTCAACCATGCACCTGTTATCCCTCAGCATGCACGCCGTGCACTTGGGGGTTGTTCTTGGCTTGTACAGACAGACAGACTAGATGTGCTTGGAGGCCAGAGTCCCCATGTGAGCCCCACAGCTGAAAAGGGGGCTCCTCCAGGGGGCGCTGGACATTCACACTGAACCCGCAGCTGCCCAGCTCACAGCAGATGCAGCTGTAAGGACTCCTGAGCTCCCAGGCAACAAGAGGCCCAACACAAAACCGACCACACTGAACACCGAGGTCATCTGAGGAAAGCAGGACTCCTCCCGTGGAGAGCACGCTCTGTTCCCGGGAAGCCCAGGCCCCCCACTCCTCTACGGGCAGCCACACCAGACCCTTAGCTCCGCGTGGTCTTTGCTAATCGGGTTGGTAAAACCTGTTGGCCAACCAAGTGCCACTGGGGCTCCCCAGAGCCCCAGGGAAAGATGTGGACAATAGAAACAAGTTTCCTTGGCCGACATCAAGCCACTAAGTTACTCTTATGCTGTAAGAATGTTTTTTCCAGGACTGCTTGCAAATGAGAGCCCAGGGCGGCCAGTGGACAGAGAGGCCGGCCTTCTCCCTCACCCCCTCCACCAGCTAGGGCGAAGGGGCCAAGAACGGAAGGCGGGGCCTCTCTGTCCGCAGCATGGGGGTGGGCCAGCACGCTTGTCCCATCTCTACAGCTGGGGAATTGGCTAGCAGTGGCTTCCTAGAAATGACTCATGGGAAAAACCCCACTGCAGTGGAGCATTTTCAGGAAAACCCAGTGGGCACACGCTTCTGCCCTCTCCACCTCACACCCCCTTTAAAGACCTTACCTGGTGCCAAAGGGGACAAATGCTCAATAGCCGGAAAGGCAGGGAGCAGACAGAAGGTAGATAATTACTTTCCTCCACTCCACAGTCGGTGCTTAGAGCAGTAAGTGAAACACCGCCTCTGCCGGTGCATCCTGACTCATTTATTGACAACGGAGAAGTTCCGCTCTCTATCCACGACTGCAGCAGGTCCTGCGTTGACTTCAGTGGGATGAAAGCTGGACCGTGGTTCACAGGAGTCAGCGTCTGTAGAAGGGAAAGGCTGTCCTCTTCCACAGAGAGAAGCAATCTGGGCTGAGCTCAGGCTGGGAGGCTCGGAGCAGCTCCTCCAGACGTCAGCGGCCCGGCGCTGTGAGCCTGGGAGTGAGACGTGTGGACCAGGCCCCTGGACTCCGATCAGGCACAGGGTTACAACTTCTGAAACAAGGGGTTGCTGAGAAGAAGGTCAGGGCGCCCCCCCCCCCCAGAGAAGCAGAGACAGGACCGGGACATTCTGCCCCCACATCTAACATCAGCAAATGGCCTCACACTTAAATGGTGAAAAACGAAAGACGACCAGCGGTAAAGACCGCAAATCAGTGCAAACCTCATTTGACGTCACTCCCGTGTTAGTGCATTAACCTTTCTCAGTGACCCTATCACCTTATTTCTCACAATTTGCAGTTTGAAAGGAAAGACGTATTTGTGATCAGAGACATGTGAAACGTGGCTTTACACGCATCCACACCCACTTCCTACACATCCACGCACGCTGTCCCCGTCCCATCCCATCAACGGGAAAGGACAGCGCAGAGTCTGGTGGCGCAGCGGGGGCCGCGGTGGAGACGGGCTCTCGGCACTCCCCCGCTCCTGCCCAAGCGCTGGCGGCCAGTTCCAGTTCCTGATAGTGAACCTCCCTGTCTGAGCTCTTCCCTCCTCTCGCAGAGCACACCGCACAGAGCCGCAGCTCCCTCCTCCCCCCCACCCCCCACCTCTCACCCAGCCCACTCTGTTGCTTCGAGTGGCGGCAGCTTCCCCACGTGGAGGCGGAGGCGCACTCTCCAGCGGCTAGTGAGAGCCCGCAGGCTCAGTGTGTGCTTAGCCGTCTGGGGGATAAAGATACGCGAATAACATAACACGGGGGATGTGGTTTTTGATCCAAGACCACTTTGACTCTCCTAACAGCTGATGAAAACATCAGGACGGCTAAGTAGTATTCACCAGAGGAAGGGTTTAATGCAAGGCGCTCAGGGGACCCCTGAAGGGCTGAGGGGCGGGGGAAGCAGCCTGGAGGGTGCCAGGGAGACTCCCCTAGAAATCACATATGTATGAATGGGTCACTGCCTGGCAGAACCTACAAAGCAAGAGAGGTTAGCTCCTGTGGGTGTAGCCTCACTCTGGAGTCAGGTTTTATAAACACAAGCACCAAAAAAGAAGTCCTTTCTATACACAAATGTAAGTGTCAGCAAAGATCAAAATGCTAATTTATGGAAATTATCAATTTCTGGCAAGAGTTTAGAGAAAAGGATTTAATGTCCTCTGAAGGAGAGAGTCAGATGCGTTCAGTTTACGTTCGTTTATTGTTGTAACATTTTGTTTTGAACATCAAACACTGCACCAAAATGAGCCATTTATCTTAAGACAGTTGTCTTCGCCATAAACTAAGTACTGAACTGATGTTTACAATTTCTGACAACTTAAAAAACTTGTTAGTGGCACTGCTGTGCCTAATAATCAAATATGTCATCACAGACTGAACGTAATGATTAAATTAAAAGAGTAAAGTGTTCCCTTCCCTTTCTTACCTTTAAAACAAACCAAATAAAGTAGTTTTCACCTGGAAAGAGCACTTTAATTTAAACAAAAACTCAATCTTCAACCAGTTTCATTAAACCCAGCATTCTCTAAAACAGAGGAAGACAAGGCTTCCCAGAGTAACTATGATGATACTTGAAAAGATGATAAAATTCCCTGGGAGAGTCTGTTTTCACCAACTTGCAAAACCTGAGCGTTTACTCTCTGCCCATTTCTTCGGTCTTGCCTGCAGCTTCAAGGACACCCTCCAGAAGGGCCACGTGCAGCCAAAGGCACGCGTACTTTCCGGATGGTGAGCTGGCTCTTGTTCCTAGACTGTCAACAGCTTTCATTTCATGACATCACACTAGTAAGCTTTTTCTTTTTCCAGCTGAAAACTATGCAGATGTTTTAAAGCACTTTAAAGCACAGCAAACACGATACGGACACGCGGGCCAAGTCTGCATGCTCTGGGCCCACGCGCGCACTTCGTAAGCCCTGCAGAGATGCAGATGTCAACACTAGAGCCATACAAGCTTCAGCACGCGGACACCAAGGCAGATACTCAAGTCGGGTTGGACTGGAAAGAGGGAAAGGGGCCACGGCCATTTCACCAGTGGAGCAGCGGAGAGAGCGATTAGAAGAGCCCAGTCCACCTCGCCCGCCCCCCGTGACGTTGCCCGTCCCCGAAAGCAGCGAGAGGCTGCTGCTCCTTCATTAGCTCCCATCAGAAGGGTCTGTGTACAAACACACTCGAGGGCATCTCTCTTTCACAGAAAGAACAAATGTCATTTGTAGCAAATGGCAATGGATTTTCAGCACAAACTTAATACTTTCTTAACACTATAGTAATAGTAATCATCTACTTTCAGCAAAAGGGACTCCTTTAAATAAGGAAAAAGACTCAGGTTAATTAGCATATGTACCCACTGGATCAATCTGCGGTGACAAAATGATAAAGTCTAGTGCTGATGGCCCCCAGGCAGAGGGGTCAGCCACCCTCAGTGCAGGGCCGGGAGACCTGGGTTCCCAGGTTCGACCCTCTAAGATGCCCCTGTGTCCAGAGAGAAGAGCTTATCGAGAAAAAGAAAGTGTCTAGTCAGAAACTCCTTAAAGGACAGCCAACAAAAGACTACAGAAGGTGCGTTATCAAGATTTCCGTACCGCACATAGCAAAGCCCTACGAAGCTCAGGGTAACTGCCTAAAGCAAACGTGGGGCGACAGGCCGATGGCATCTATGAGATGAAGTAACTGCAGGGCCACCGTACAAGGAATTGATTTCACTAACTGGGCAGAACTTCATACAAGCACAACCTATTTTCCCTGGCCTACTGTACATAAATAAATTGTTTAAATGATGAGTCCTTGAGCTATTTACGGCGGGACGGTTTGCACCGGAGGAAGCGTGTGTGGCTCCGCCAGCCTCTGCCACTGAGAGCTGCGTGCCGGGGACTGTGCCATCGTCCCTGCACCCAACAGCACTGGGAAACACGGCTCAACCGAGTCAGGGACTTTCAACTCTCCAATCTGGAAAATAACCGCCCCCATTTCCCCAGCTCTAGATCAGCTATTATTTCGGTGGAGCAAACTACAAGGAAGAGTGCCCCTGCCAGACCAGCACAGGGAAAGCACACGTGGTAAAGGAAACTGTGGGGGCCGGGGGCCGGGCCTGCACTGCTCTGCAGCGTTCCCATCGGGCGCCCGCCCTCCGCTCTGGAACCTGCCCACTGCTCTCTCACCCAACGCAGGGCTGTGTGTGGGCCCTGCTGCTCTCAGGAGAGCTCCTGTCTAACAGTTTTCTCGATTCTAACACCAAGGGGACCGTCCACACCCAGCCTCACCTCTGCAGGCTCGTGCTCACAGCTCTGCAGAGGCTTGTGGACAGAACCCCCCTTCTCTGGGGCGGCCTGCTCGGGTTCGACAAGAGCTCATCACAACCAGGCTGGGAAACTGGACTGCAGGCAGGGGGACGGAGAAAGGACCCTTCCCAGGACCCGTCACAAGTGCTCACCTGCATTTCCAAGGCCTCCCTAAGAACAGAGCTGTTCCTTGCTGTTTAACCAACTCCTGCTGCTAGGAAGGCTCTTACGGGCATCACATACATCCTGCAAGACCTGCTCCTTCCTGCCAGTCCGAGACAGGACACCTCAGTTCAGGTCCCCACCGTGGAATAGTCACAGGTGAGAAGGCAATGATATAAGGACCTTATGTTCCCCCGAAGCCCACGTTTGTCACCCCAGGGGCCCGAGCAAGCGTCCCGTTTCCGTGGAGCAGGGAGGGAGGAGCCACAGAAGAAACGTGCACAGGCGGTTTGGACCGACATCACCACTGGACCCTGATCCCCTGAAGAAAGCCCTCCTTTTGAGAGAAACACTTTCAACTGCCCAGTGGAAATTAGAACACTTTACTTTGTGCAACATTTTGGTCCACTCTTAGCTTCTTTTTCCTTCTTTTTAAATCAGGCAATTAAAGGAGCACCCAGCACACAACACAGAGCGTGTGGGAGGACAGGCCAGTGAAAAGAGCCCAGGCCTCCGGCCTCAGGCCTGAGCTCCCCTCGCGGCTCCGGCCGCGGCACCGAACAGCAGCCCCTCAGGGCCTGGGAGGGGGAAGGGGGAAGGCGGTTCCAGCCCCAGCAGCTTTCCCGTCCCTGCTGGTGCCCAACTGTCAGCACGTCTTGTCCCACACCTGTGGCCGGGAGGGGACCCCATGTCCTCTGTCCAGCAGAAGGGCTGGTCACCTTCCCTCGCTGCGTGGCGAGTGACGGAGGGCCTCCCTCTGGAGGTGCGGCCTCAGGCCAGGTCGTCCAGGTCCACCTCAGGGATCGGGTCTCGCCAGTAGCAGAAGGAGCTGAACTCCGGGCACGGAAAGGCGGAATTCTGTTCCTTGTTGAGAAGTGGGAACACGTGTTCCACGAGCTCGCTCAGTCTGTGATACCTGGCAGAAGGAAGTGGGGAGGAAGCACAGCAACTGTTATTCATCAGTTGATCTGAGAGCACAGACTGTAGGTTGTACAGCCAGTTACTCAGATTCCACAGATGGGAAGGATCCCAGACAGGCCTCCTTCTCAGGGCACTGCCACCCTCCTCGAAGTCTAGGCCCCTCAGCAACCCCCCCCAACAGCTACGGCAGAGGAGAAGACACCCCGGCAGAGAGGAAAGCCTGCAGAGGCAGGTGCAGTTCTGATCCTTGGCCCCTGGCTGCGGGGCTCCAGGCTGAGGGGTGGGAACGCACTTACGATGACTTGTTTCCTTTGGTCCTCTCTTGTATCAGCTCACCCTTGGGGTTCACGGTGAAGATCCTGCAGTCTGGAACTCCAACTTGTGTGTAAGCGTAGACATCCTGCAGCAGAAAACATGGGGCAGGGTGGTTACAGAGAGAAGAAATGAGGAGATGGTCCTGCGGCTCCTGGGAGCCAGAAAATCGCCTCGACGGGAGACTGTGTGCGGAAATCACGTGAAGCTGGCGCGGCGCAGCTCTGCCACTGGGGCCGAGCTTTAGACTCACACGAACTCAAGAGCGGAGCCACCGCAGAGGGCGCTCGGGAAGCCAGAAAACTTGGGCGCCACGGAGACGCCAGGGGCCTCGGAGCCGCAGATGGGAAGCGGTAATCAAGGGGGGCCCTCGAGACCTGGTTCTGGGGTGAATCCAAGACTCGGCTTAGAATCACTCAGAACATGAGTCGGAACTGCTTGAGGAAATGGAATGGAAGCCACAGAGACAGAGGGCGTGCCCTCTGTCACACACCTACATTCTGTGGTGTCACACACCACATCTCCACCGACAGGCCCTTCCTGACCGCTGGAGAAACTTTACAGCAGATATCAGCAGAGCAGACATTCACTGTGCCTATACAACTGGTCTGAGAACTAACACAGGGCTATACCCTAAAAGTACACTCCTCTGAGTTTCACACACCACATCCGAGTGTGTAGCCCAGAAGACACACTTACGTTTGGACGGTTTCCAAAGGCCGCATAGAAGGGCTGCTTAGACGGGGCAAAGAGATTCCTGATATCATTTAGACACTCAATTTTGAACTTCTCTGGTTTCTTTTCTATTACTTCCCTAGGAGAAGAAAATACAAATATAATCACCAAATCCAAAACGGTAGCTTTCCTTGGTATGTGGTCCTAAAAAGACTTTACAGTGCTCACAACCAACCAATGTTTTTAATCCTTCATAACCGGTGTCTTTCTCCTTCTTTGCCAACCTGACTTCTCAACCGTGTCTGACACAGACCAGGTGAGCTATGTGTGAGTTAGAACAATACGGAACCAAGATGCAGAAGCTCTCGTCAGGCCCCCGTGTGCGCGCAGGTGCACGCACACGCACGCATACGCACACAGAGGCACCTGTGGAAGGCGGAGAACAGGCTGCTGGGGGACAGCATCAGGGGGCCACGGGGCAGGATCGTGCCCTTGTCGTTGACCCAGTGCAGGTAGCCGCGGGTCATGTCGGCCATGCCGATGGCGCGGGCGGAGCAGTACAGGAACTTGTAGCCATTCCTGAAAGAGAACGCGTCCTGTTTAGCCCGTGTGCTTTGGCTAAAGGGGGGAAAATGCGTTTTTCTTTTTAAAGGTCCAAATAAAGTTCCTCTCGTTTACTATGAAAATCAAATTCTTAAATTTAATAGAAAAAATTGTTAGGATTAGAAAGATCTCACCATCCCATCAAAAACGCCATGGGTGGAATATGGAGGTACATGCAACTAGGGATTACGCTAAATTTACAAGTAATGATATAGCTTCAGCGTCTGGTCCATGGAAGCCAAATGACAAAACAGACAAAGATTCGAGGTTATCTTTAAACCATCTGCTATAGATGAAAGACACAAAGGATTTCACTTATATAGGCAATTTCCAGAATGCAAATCATTCCATAAAACAAGGAGCAAAACTTTACCTGGGTAACTGACATACTCATAATTTTCATATTATGACATTTTCAACTTGTGCTTAAGACACTGTAATTCTGCAGATCAACTTAACTCATAGGTACTGGGATCCCACAAAGGCCAAGGCACTATTTTCTCACAAAAAAAGTACTCTGACAGAGAGGACCCCATGGTAAATTGATTACCCCATGCATGCATGACCTACTTAAAGCAATACAATTAAAAATACTCAAAAAACCAAACCTGAAAATTGGCTCTCCTGTTAAATTACAGCTAAAACCCCCAAGTACAGCTATGATTATAGACACAGGCAGTGCCTACAACCCACAGCCCTGTGAAAACAAGATGACAAGGTTAACATGCGTAACAACGCATACCATGCCGGGCACAGAGCTCCTGTCCCACAGATGGCGGCTCACACTTTCCCCTGCGTGAGGCTCTAGGAAGGGGTGGGAAAGGAGAGCGGGAATAGCTGGCGCATGAACAAGATTTCTGTGGACTGGCTGATGAACACCTTTTCCTAGCTTTTTCAAGCAAAATTCTAGCTCACCAGACACGTGGGTCGGGATACCTACTCATTGATGGAATGGTAGAGCTTTGCGATACCCTGATGAGTCCAGTCTTTACCCAGCTGTGGAAGGATCTGTCCTAAAGCATCAGACCTAAGAGGGCAGAAACAGACAAAGGTATCAGGAATCAAGCATGTAAAGCCAAGTGTTTACCTATTTAGTTAAATACGAGCTGCCAGCAGCTGCCGGACGGGGGAGAGGTGGAGGGACAATGCCCAACGGCGGTTTCCTTGGCCTGTGCACAGGAGACAAGGACCCCACCGGGGTCCAGGGTTGCAGAAGAGCAATCAGACATGAGGGAATTGACCACCACACATCCTGTTTTTCTCCTCCCTAATCTCAACAGCTGCTGCTTCCCCCCGATACCAGAATCTGGAGACCAAATAACTAAATCCCCCGAAGTTATCATTAATATTTTTTTTTTGGCTGCGCTGCACGGCTTGCGGGATTTCAGTTCCCCAACCAGGGACTGAACCTGGGCCACCGCACTCGTAACCACTGGGCCTCCAGGGAATTCCCCAAGTGTCATTTTTGACGTTACGTCTGTACGGTCCCACCTATTTCCTCCCTCCATAAGATGACTCTGTGGGGACTGCACTCAGGGCATCTCAGTGTGTACAGTTTAAAAACTCTCCTGATGGTGGCTGGTTGCCCAGGTGAGGGACCCCCACCACCACCACACACTGAGCTGGGCCCCCTTCCCTGTCACCCCAAGGCTCCTGCTTACTTGGTTATCGTCCCGTCGATGTCAGAAATGATGACCTTGTCGTTCCAGTCCCACAGGTAAATGGTCCCCGCACAGCGGCAGGTGCCTTGATACTGGGTTGTAATGCTAAACACGACGTCATTTGGGCCGTCTTGGAGCTTCAGTTTTGCCTTTTATAAGAAGTATAAGAATAAAAATCAGAGTTTTGAAAATTAATAGCACATCACTTTGATGGAATTACATGCAACAATTAAGTCACACTTTCCAGGAATATGTGGTCAGAGAAACTGCTTATGATACAATGTTACGTGAAGAAGGATCCCAGCCTCTTAAATATATAAATGTGTGTGTGTGAACACAGAAAGAATGCACGGAAATACACAAGACATAGTAACTGTTTAAAAAAAAAAAAAAAAAAAAAGCCAAGAAAATCAGCGGAAAACACAGTTTTTGAATAGAATCTGAACATTCCCCAAACCAGCAGCAGCGTTTTGGGATCCCAGCTCAGGAAGGATGGCTCGGGGCTGCGCCCGTGGCTCACACGAGCCACTGCCTGAACCATGTGTTAGGTGCCAGGCACTCTTCTGATCACAACCCACCCCGCCCCCCGCCAACCTTTTCCTCTGTACCCGGGACTGCCCTGGAGCACAGCAGGACAATTTCATATTGAAAATGGGTGGAAGTCAGGGAGTGGGAAATAAAAAGGAAGGGGGAAACTGCATCTAAGTAAGAAAATGTCATTTCCCTATGGTTGCGGCTCCTAAAAGACAGTGTGTGGCCCAGTGCTGGGCCAGACGTATAAGATTCATCCTGGAGGGGGCTTCCCTGGTGGCGCAGTGGTTGAGAATCTGCCTGCCAATGCAGGGGACACGGGTTCGAGCCCTGGTCTGGGAAGATCCCACATGCCACGGAGCAACTAGGCCCGTGAGCCACAACTAACTGAGCCTGTGCGTCTGGAGCCTGTGCTCCGCAACAAGAGAGGCTGCGACAGTGAGAGGCCCGCGCACTGCGATGAAGAGTGGCCCCCGCTTGCCCCAACTAGAGAAAGCCCTCGCACAGAAACGAAGACCCAACACAGCCAAAAATTAATTAAAAAAGGAAAAAGAATGCAACACAATTCTTTAAAAAAACAAACAACAACAAAAAAAACATTCATCCTGGAAACAGGCTGAGAACACAGATGCCCTGGTTCACTCCCAGACACGGAGGTGGGAGGCCCGGGGGTGGAGGAGGAGGAAGCGTGCTGCAGGTCCTCAGGTGGTCCCAGTGTGAGGCACGCTGCTGTCCCGGACATAGGTGAGCATTTCCACGACCACACGCTGGGCCACGTGTGTAAGGCTTGGGGCCAGGTGGACAGGAGAGGAGACCCGTCGAGTTAAACAGTTACTGAGCTCACGTGACTTGGATCCACCCAGACCACATGCAACTCACGATCTGGTCTGAGGACAGACGAAGAGACTTCTTATAGGAGGTGGTGCTGCTGTGGCTCGGCGGCTCCGTAGGGATGGGGTCCACTTGGATGGATTCTTCCAGCTCCTGGGACCCCTCGTCACTCGATGAGTCTTCCTCAGCCGGCCTGTTCAACACAACCCCGTTACTGAAGAGGCAGCGGGACGTTTTACAGACGACAGCTTTTCATTTAGGATCAAGAAGAGAAAGAGATCCCAAATCCATTCTAGGAGGAGCCGTTCCCCAGACCCAGGGTACACACCTGTGTATTCCTCCTCCCTCTACAACTGGCCGGCGGTTACTCGCCCACTGTGACTGGCCATTTTCTGCTACAACCAGTGAATGCTACTAGGCCCGCTGATTCTTGTTGAAAAGGATGTGTATGTTTCTAAAGATACAAATCTTTAAAATCTTTCTTAGTGATTTAAGAAACTAACAAGATTTTATACAGTCCTTTCAAAAGAAGAGGGTAAAGAGCAAGAAGATAGATAAACCCAAGTGTTTAGAGAAAAGGGAAGAGAAAAGAACCTGATGGAGGAAGAAACAGGGTGGCAGAAACAAGAATGGGGTATGTCGTGGCACCAATCCACGGGGCAGCCAATCCACATGTCCAAGGCAGCTCTACTCCTTCCAAGAAATGAAAGGGACCCACGCCCAACTCAGATCCTGTTACGTCTCCCCTGCTGTGCCTGACAGCCAGGGAGCAGGGCACCAGGGACAGCACATCTCACAATTCCGCAAGATCTGCTTCCCAAAGGCCTGCATTTCAGGGCATCCGAGTCCATGGCTCCAGGACAGGAGCAAGGTATTCAGGAAGCAGTGAGGAGTATATTTACTGTAAGCTGATGATATAGTCTACACACGCGCGCACACACACCCACACCCACACACCCACACACACACCCCCATGCTACACGGCACGGCTTGCAGAATCTTGGTTTCCTGACCAGGGACTGAACCTGGGGCCCCAGCAGTGAGAGTGCTGAGTCCTAACACTGGACCGCCAGGGGAGTCCTGAAGCTGATGATATTTTTTAAAGAAAAGCGGAAGTTATCATCTGCTAACTGAGCAGCAGAAGGAAGCCACTGACTGTCATGCACGTCCACAGGACAAAGACATTTCTGACTAAGAATTAAACAAAACGGCCAACATCAGCTTGAATGCAGTGGCCGAGGCGGGGGAGCCTGGAGAGACCGGGGGCCCCCACCTGCCACTGGCTGGCTCCTTCGCGCTCGACGGCCGGTCGATGGGCGGCGGCACCTCCGATTTCCCTTCCTTGGCCTCTGGCAGCTGGAACGGCAAGATAACAATGACAATGTGCAGTTCTCCCCCTACGGACAAGCAAAAGTTCCTCAGTACAGTAGCTCTCTCCAGGGACGAGCAAAACTGCTTTCTGAATCCGCAACTTAAAAACGCTTAAGAAACAAACTTCCTCTAGTTTGAGCCAAAAGGACAGAAACCTGAGAGAGAAGTCATATGCTGTTTGTGCAAAAAGCTGCCTCCACAAAGTCAGGGGCAGGAATTGTTGAGAGCGCACCAGCTCAGTCACACAGCATAATAAAACTAGGTCCGCGGCAGGGATGCTGGACCTGCAGAACGGGGGGACTGATGCCCCTCCCGCCAGCGGGGGAAGCTGGCAAGCTCTGGCTTCCAGCCGGTGACGCGGCACGGTGGAAACGGCATCAGCTCTTGGGGCAGACTTAAGGTCACAGCCCAGCTCCAGCCCTCACCAGTTACGTGCCCTCGGTCGAGCTACGTCACCTCCTTGTGCTCCAGCTTCCTCACCTGTAAAACAGGGATCCAAACACCTACACTGCTGGGCTGTCGTAAAGGTGAGAGGTAATGCCGCATGGGAAGCACCTAGCATCAGCCCTGCCCACGTAACTGTTTAAACACGGTGACTACATTATTAAAAGAGCATTATGTGGCCCGACTTGTGCTTGGCAAAAAGGTTTCTTTTGAATAAACCAAAGATTCACTTCTTTTCAGCCCATGGAAAGGATTACCTCCAGCTCAGTTACCTGTTTGGTTATGCTCTCTCTCTTACGCCAAAACCACCAGCGACCAGATTTCTTTGGCATCTTATCTTTGACCCAGGACTCAACTGTGGCCTGAAAACAATCAACACAGGTGAGTCTAGCCATCTGTCAGTCACAAGGCACTCGACTCCTTTCAACCATTAATGTGCAGGATGGTGAGCAACGCTTTCCACACCTCCCAGACTCCTCTGAAAGATGGACAGTGTCCTCTTTTGTGGCAGTTCTGTGGTATGAGATTGGGTGGTCTGGCTACGTAGGAGCAGCCCTCTTAGGGGCTGGCAGGCAGCCTGCTCTCATTTCTCTACCCTTGGGAAACGTGGTTCTCATGAGTTATGAGGACCAGCTAGGCTGATGATGTCGTCTTGGTGGACAGATTCAGAGCAAAGCTTCATGTTCTACATGTTTTAACCACCAGCTGAATGAACCACACCGATGCCACGCTTCTGGCGGCCACATCACCCTCTTCTCGCTGCTTCTTTCCATATTAACGGGAGGAAATGTTTTCACTTATTCTATATTTAACTAACAATCAGTAAAATCTCTCAACCTTCATATATCATCAGAAACCGGTATAAATATCTAGTAAAAATGGCAAAGATATGGCAGCCCAGGTAATTTCCTACACTTTGAGGTATGAGATAATTTGAGTGATAATACTAATTTTAGAATATTAAATCAAACTGAACAGTACCCAGTTTAGAAATATGCACATCTGGATTTTTCGAAGCACTACATGCTGTAGATACCTCTGAGGGGGGCAACAAACAGCGGAGGATCTCACCTTAGGTAAGCTCTTCTGGAAGACCTGCAGGCTGAGGATCATGGGAGCCGCCAACGCCCAGTTGTAGTAACTGTGAGAGTAAAACCGTGCAACACCGTCACACAAGAGAGGAGAGGGCGGGAGGGAGAAATACCACATAAAATGCCTTATTCTCTTCAATGAAAAGATGATCAGCTCAGTTGCTTGCCACATAAGTAATCTTTGCTTCAAGCCAAACTTCTCTGAGCAGAGAAGCAGCACAATGTACTGGGTGGGCCAAAAGGTTTGCTCGGTTATTTCCGTAGGATGGCTCTAGTAGCACTCAGTTGTCTTTAACTTCATTTGAAACAATTTTGTTAGATTGTATTGTGAAAGGTGTCACATCAGCATGCATTTAAAAAAAGACTTATGGGGCTTCCCTGGTGGCGCAGTGGTTAAGCACCCGCCTGCCAATGCAGGGGACAGGGGTTCGATCCCCGGTCCAGGAAGATCCCACATGCTGTGGAGCAACTAAGTCCGTGCGCCACAACTACTGACCTGTGCTCTAGAGCTCGTGAGCCACAACTACTGAGCCCACGCGCCACAACTACTGAAGCCTGCGCACCTAGAGCCCGTGCTCCGCAACAAGAGAAGCCACCGCAATGAGAAGCCCACACACCACAACGAAGAGTAGCCCCCACTCGCCGCAAGTAGAGAAAGCCTGCGCGCAGCAACGAAGACCCAGTGCAACCAAAAATAAATAAATTTAAAAGAAAGAAAGACATCAAAATTGGTGAATTTTTGTGTAGCCATTTTAACACTGAAGCTGGAAGAAAAAAGCAACATTTTCAGCATATTATGCTTTATGATTTCAAGAAAGGTAAAAATGCAACTGAAACGCACACAAAGATTTGTGCAGTGTATGGAGAAGGTGCTGTGACTGAACGTTTCAAAAGTGGTTTGTGAAGTTTCGTGCTGGAGATTTTCGCTGGATGATGCTCCACAGTCAGGGCAGACCAGCTGAAGTTGACAGCAATCAAACCAAAACCATAATTGAGAACAATCAACGTTATACCACATGGGAGATAGCTGACATACTCAAAATATGAGTATGAAAATCATTTGCACCAGCCTGGTCATGGGAATCGCTTTGATGTTTGGGTTCCCCATAAGTTAAGGGAAAAAAACCTTCTTGACCGTATTTCTGCATGTGATTCTCTATTGAAATGTAATGAAAACATTCCGTTTTTAAAGCAAATTGTGATGGGCGATGAAAAGTGGATACTGTACAACAATGTGGAACGGAAGAGAGCGTGGGGCAAGCGAAATGAACCACCACCGACCACACCAAAGGCCAGTCTTCATCCAAAGAAGGTGATGTTGTATATGTGGTGGGGATGGAAGGGAGTCCTCTATTATGAGCTCCTTCCGGAAAACCAAATGATTAATTCCAACAAGTACCTCTCCCAATTAGACCAACTTGAAAGCAGCACTTGACAAAAAGCGACCGGAATTAATCAACAGAAAACGGGTAATCTTCCACCAGGATAACACAAGACCGCAAGTTTCTTTGATGGCCAGGCAAAAACTGTTACAGCCTGTCTGGGAAGTGCTGATTCATCTGCCGTATTCACCAGACATTGCACCTTCGGATTTCCATTCATTTCGGTCTTTACAAAATTCTCTTAATGGAAGAAATTTTCAATTCCCTGGAAGACTGCAAAAGGCACCTGGAACAGTTCTTTGCTCAAAAAAGATAAAAAGTTTTGGGAAGATGGAATTACAAAGTTGCCTGAAAAATGGCAGAAGGTAGTGGAACAAAAGGCTGAATACGTTGTTCAATAAAGTTCTTGGTGAAAATGAAAAATGTGCCTTTAATTTTACTTAAAAAACTGAAGGCACTTTTTGGCCCACCCAATATAAAACAGAGTAGCATTTCAACACCTCATTTGAAAATAAAGCTGAGGCTTTACCTTCACTTCAGAGTCACTCACTGCCCATTAGCTCGTTTATATGAAATGTCATATTTTATAGCAAGAAAGACTGTAATGGTTAAAAACAGCACTTGGGGAAAAAAACCTGCAAGAGTATTTAATAATTACAAAAGCAAGAGTATTTACCGGTTATATATCCGTATTACAAGGTTGGGATTGTCTATAAGTCCAGGGTTTTCTGCAAATTCATGGTAAGTAATGATATGCTCCATAAATTTCTCTGCAGTGTAAAACAATAATTATCCATTTGGTTAGAGATTACATAAATAAATACCCATATGAGATTATCACAATACTACCTACATTGAAGGGATTATAAGATTTTTAAAAAGTCCTTTAAAACAAACAAACAAGAAACCCACCAACTAACTTTTTTATATGCATCAAAAGCAAATGTCAGACACTTGAGGTTTTTTCCCCCCCAGGACAAGAAAGAACACTTCTTTTCCACTCCTCCTCTGCTACCACTCCTCCCGCAGATGGGATAAAACAAAACTAAAAACCAAAAACCAAACAAACAAACAAAGAAAAATGGAAGTAAGTCAGAAAGAGAAAGACAAATACCGTATGCTAACACATACATATATAGAATTTAAGAAAAAAAAATGTCATGAAGAACCTAGGGGTAAGACAGGAATAAAGACACAGACAGACCTACTAGAGAATGGACTTGAGGATATAGGGAGGGGGAAGGGTAAGCTGTGACAAAGCGAGAGAGAGAGAGGCATGGACATATATACACTACCAAACGTAAGGTAGATAGCTAGTGGGAAGCAGCCGCATAGCACAGGGAGATCAGCTCGGTGCTTTGTGACCGCCTGGAGGGGTGGGATAGGGAGGGTGGGAGGGAGGGAGACGCAAGAGGGAAGAGATATGGGAACACATGTATATGTATAACTGATTCCCTTTGTTATAAAGCAGAAACTAACACACCATTGTAAAGCAATTATACTCCAATAAAGATGTAAAAAAAATTAAAAAAAAGAAAAATGGGAGAAAGGGATAAACCAGGACTCCTAGGAAAATAGATTACAGATGTGGCGAGAGGGAGGAAGATACGAAGGCACAGACGTGCACACGCTCCACTCCGTAACCAGTGAAAACTGAGCTTCATTCTTCTAAGCAGGAGAGACTGCATACCTGGGGAATACTCGTGGGGGTCTTACAGCATTAAGTGCACAAGTACAAGCTACGTTAGAAAAAACAATCAGAACATTTTACAAGGCTTGGAGGAAAGAAACCAAACACACACCAGAATTTGGCGTAGGGTCTCGTCAAGAAATAAATTCCAAGCTCTTGCAGAATAAACGAGAACTGCGCATGAACTTCTGTATGCTGATCGCAACCCTGCGCTCTGATGCAGGCCAACAGAGGCAATTCTCCCTGGGGTTGCTCCTCCTGGCAGTCTGTATATTTATTACTTTTACTTGCCGTTTCTGCCTCCCCCAATGACAAACTCTACCTAAGTGAACAATATTCTTTTTAAGTATAAATTTTATAGTTTACATAAATTGTATATCCCCTCCTCCACCTATATTTTTTAAAGTGAAGGCTTATGAGGATTATAATTAAAATGTGACCTATTTAACTTTGTCCCTAGAAGGAACCACTGGCCGTAATAACACGCTCTTAATTTCTAGCAAAAAGTAAAACAAACAAATAGAATTAAGAGGTGGAAAAGAGGCACAGTGATCACCCTGTGACGCTAAGAAAAAGAAGATTCAGGGAAGCACAGACGTGAGGCTCAGGGTGCCTGGCCTGCCACATGCAGAAGATGAAGGATGATGTTCGTTGTAAAAAGAAAATCTTTCCTTAGAGGAAAGTCAATCAAGGGCCACTAGCCAAACTGAGAAAACATTAAGAAGAGTTCAGTTTACAAAAGGAGGGAAAACCAGAAAGGCCAAATAACTTGGGACAGACGTTCACACGGCTGCTCAAGCCACAGCAGAGCTGTCTGAACCGGCCCCGCTAAGCAGCTCCCTTGTCTTGTCTTGAGCACCTTTACTCTCCTGCGCCAACTCTCAAGATGAGACAGAAAGTAATCCCTTCTACCTTTAGCCAGAAACATCCATCTACTCAGAAGACAATCAATTTTGGCAGCCTCAGGCCCTCCTCTCCTGTCTCAGACTTGGGGCAGCCAGGCCCCAGTCCCACAACTACTCTTCCAACAACCTTACAGAAGAGAAGGTGGCCAGAGCTGCACTGACCCCGGCCGCCCAGCAGGCGGGCCGCCCAAGACCTCGGCCCCAGACACGTGCCATCTGCCACCCATTTACCTGTGGCGTCACCCCAACACAAGGTACCTAAGTGAAGGGCCAAGAGTCCGACAGCAAAGGGGGACCCCGGTTACCTGCACAAGACCCCGCGAGCTGGATTCCCACAACGGCTCAAGGCTGCTTTCTCAGTGGGGCAGGCGTGACTGCTGGCCTACCTTTGGAAATCTCTCCGTTCTCGCTGAGGCCCCCGCAGAGGGACAGGGTGACGTCGGGCAAGTCCATGGCAGAGTCTGAGAGGCACTCGGTGCCGCTGTCGGCGGCCGCGCTGCCCACAGACTGTGGGGACTGGGAGCCAGAGAGCGTGTCGGACTCGGGCCACTGCCTGGAGCCGGGCTCCGACTCGCTGCGGGAGGAAAGTATGGCCTTCACACAGCTGCCCGCGTTCCCAGCTTCCCAACCACAGGGCTCCCTGGGCGCTGTGAACAGGAGCAGGCTGACCTGCCATCGGACGCGGCTTTCCTTAGGGAGTGCTGAAAATCCTATCACAGATGACACTGAAATAACCTAACAGCACTGCTGAGGAATTAACTGGATACAGTGAACACGTCACAAACATCACTACTGTCATTCACAGTAATGCGAACTTTTCCAAGGTGGCAGTTCTGACTTAAAGGGGCAAAAGAGTTATAAGCATTTATTTACATCGTATGATGAAAATGACAGAGTAATTAAGAAAAATCTGATGTTTGAAAACCTTTTGATCTTAACTTCCTAGAAAAGGCTGCAGTGCTATATACATCCTGTAGAAAATGCTGTAGTCCAAGGTTGTATTATTTTTAAAAACAAGGCTTTTCTAAATCATCTGTTACTTCACGAAATACAACAAAGAAATTAACCAAGTGAAAATTCTCAGGAGCCTAGACACACCTCAAGAAAGAAAGTGTAGTGAGAAACTAGAAATAAGCTGTTTTACACTAGTGAGCGCCAGAACCAAAGTCGAGGGTATTCAATATTTTCACTTTTCTAAATAAGGTTTTAGAAGCTGATCCTAAAGGAAACTTTCTGTAATGGAGCATAAGTTTGAGAGAAAAAAAACCCAAGGAAATGACGCCGTTAAGTCTGTTAGTCATGAATGTTTACTGCTCTATTTCAACGTCACATTGAAATACTGTTCTAGAATTTTCAAATTCTTTTACTTTTTTTTTTTAAAAAAAGCCAGTATATGAATGTATGGGCTATCCAGTGAAGTTATATGACCGTTAGGGAAAAATCTGAAATTTGAACAGTAGGTGGCAGCAGAGTACAGCTATGTCATAAATAGAAAGCAGTTTCGAACACGATCATGTTTTGTATCTGAGCCTCTGAAGAAAGCTTTAGGTTTTTGGGAATTCTCTCTCCTAAGAGCAATGTACACACATATCACAATACTGAGATCAATCGGATCAACAGAATGTGTTCCTCACTGGAAATGGTGAAAAAGCCAAAGCCACCTAAAGCAGCAAAACCTGCTGTTACGCTGGGGTCCCAGTGCAGGCCGACCCCTGGAGTAAAACACAAACACCCTTGTCTTCAACCTCCTAGGCACACGGCTAGGCCCCCCCTGCAGTCACGTGTGGCCACTTGATCAGATGACTGAGCTGTCCATGTGGACAGAAGGCGTGTGCTGTGTCCTCCCCAAGCTGGGCCCCTGAGTAAACTGCCCCACGTGATCCTCTCCTTTCCCCACTGAGGCCCCGGAGGGCATGGTGGAGGCTCAGGATGGAAGGAGCTTGCGCTCCTGAGCCTGTGTGCAAGGCCTCCCACCAAACACCAGCACTAGAACAGCATCACGTGAGCAAGAAATCAACTGCTGTGGTCAAGCCACCAAGGTCTTGAGTTTTATCAGTCAGAGCAGCTGGTGTGACCCTCACCGATGCCACCACTTAAATGCACAGAGGACCCACCTGACTCAACAGGCCGCCAAACCCAAGAGACTGATGTGATTTAGGGCAAAGTTGAGCTCTAATTACAAATACTGGCTATTCAGTCAAGACGGCAATGGCCACGATGATAAAACAAATGCTTACAAGCATTTCAATAATCTCACTGTCTCTCAGTGTTGATGAATGTCTCTAGAAACAACCAGCTTCTGAGGTAAGGCTTGGTGAATGGCAACGGTCCCAGATGGTGAAGTTATAACAGCACAGGGAGGCCCCACTGCAGTAGTCACGCTTCCCCATTTTTTAAAAGGGAAACTAAGAAATCTGTCTTAGGAATCCCAGCGTAAATAAATGATTAAGGACTGGGAGATTGGAAACAAAGAGATAATTTTAAGACAGCTTACATTTTAACTTTCTTATTGGAAAAAAAAAAAGGACCAGTTTTCAGTTCTCTCACCTTAAAAACCCAGCTATTACTTCAAAAGAAGTGGATACTTGGAGACAATGTAGGGCAGAAAGCTAGGAAGGAGTTTTAAGGATCTTCCAAAACTATCTGTAAAAATTTAAGTATCTTCTTTTCAATCCCATCTTTCTATTTTAAATAAAAACTTAAGACATGCTTTTCAATAATTTACCTAAAAATGTTTAATTATGTGTGACTATGGCTCAGTATATTCAAGCCATACTTCTCACGAGAAAAGTAAATTGTTTTTTATAATCATAGATGGAGTATTATCATGGAATTTCCCCAAGAATGGAAGTGACCTTGGGAAAACAGTGCAAGTCTATCGCTGCTGAGATCTCGGTGTTATTCCAAGGTGAGAGTCACGGAGGAGAAGGGGGAGGGGGTGCCAGGGGTTGCGGAGAGCTGAGCTCCAGGGGTGCGCAGGCCCTAGAAGGGGCCCCACCAGACCCAGGACTGCAAGCGGAGACTCAGTGAAGAGTGGAGGCCTTCTTTGCAAAGCATCTCTGAATAAAGATATTTTACCTTTAAAATACATAGTAAAGGAAACAAATGCTAATGAACAGGAGTTGCTAAACTGAAGTCACACCCACTGTTAGGCCCTTACGTAGGCTTCACTAGTACACCTTACCTTCTTACTGTATAGAAAATGTTTTCATAAATAGGTAAATTATTAATTTCAAATCACTACAGTCAAAACAACACATGTACAATTTCTGAATTTTCCAAAATCTGAAGCAATCATCCAACTTATTAGCTAAAGGATACCATCCCCATGCTCTTTTTTCTCAGACAGAATGCTCTGCTCTAGAAACATAGAGAATATTTCAGAGCTGCCCACCCTTCAATATAAAATCCACTACCTTTTGGGGAAATAGAGAGCTGCGACCTCAGGTTCTAGCGCCTTCAGGTCATCCAGGTAAATATCATCAGGTCCCTGGTGCTGGCTTCTCTTGTGGACACCTGTTTTCGTTTAAAAAAAAAAAAAAAACCATTGGAGATGAGAACTTGGTTATTCTTCATTTACAACTCTGCAAGAAAACAAAGGTTTGCAAGTAATAAAACAGACGATGATTGGAATTACGTTGTATTTTTAAAGGTGTCAACTAACCTCTTTCCCTGTGTGGGTTCTCATCATCCACGCGAATGGAAGAGGGCGTCAGGGTCGCACTCCTGACAGCCGCCCAATAAACACGCGCTGAGTCACGCATTCTTTCACCTGCTCTCACGTGAATAATCCTGGGCCCTAAATCGTTTACACTTGAAGGTTAACGTTTATTATATTTACAGCACGAACAAAGGAGACCGAACCTGAACCTGATGTGACTACCAGCATGGAGAAAGAGGCCATCATTCTAAAGCCACGAGGGGAGGCTTGCGGGGAACAGGGTGCTCACTCGGTGCCTGTGGAGGGCAGGACCCCTCACCGTGGGCAAACCTGGCAGTCAATGCCTTCGACACAGGATCACGGTTAGCATCTCATAGTGGGACATGATGAGATGCAGTAGGGAGCATCTTCAACTCAAAAAATAAAGAATATTTAACCCAAATCCAATCACGCCTCTAGAGCTGTGCTGCCCACTCATCACTGCCACACGTGGCTGCTGTGCACGTGACCTGACCTAATCTGAGTGAGGTCTGTAAAACGTGAGAAGTGTGTGCGTGTTTATCTTTAGTTCTGTGCTATTTCAACACGTGCATTTCATGCGTCTACCATCACAGTCAATATAAAATACTGTCACCACACAGATCCTGCTGCGACCGTTTACAGCTCTACCCACTTCTCTCTTGTTCCCTCCCCCACCCCACTGCTAACCCCCAGCTGCCGCTAATCTGTTCTTCCCTTCTCTAACTTGGTAACTTCAAGCATGTTATATAAATAGAATCATACCACATGTAACTTTTTCACATTGGCTTGCTTGCTATCTTTACTCATCATAATTTCCTCAGATTCATCCAAGTTCTTGCGTATTATCACTAGTTTGTTCCTTTTTTTCCCTTAGTATTTCATGGTATGAAGCACTTATTACAGGTTGCTTAACCATTCACCATTCAAAGGACATCTGGGTTATTTCTAGTTTGAGACTATTAAGTATAAATCTGCTATTAAAATTACCGTACAGGTTTTTGTGTGAACGTAATTTTCACTTGTCTAGTATATTTTCCCAAAATTATGATCCAATGCCTCTGCTTCCTCACCAACATATGATGGCGCTACTATTTTTATTCTGGTCATTCTGGTTTTAATTTGTATATATCCAAAGAACAATGATGTTAAAAAAAAAAAAAACGAAAAACACATACCAGCTTTCCAAGGCTTACTATAAAAAATGTAAAATAGCTCCATAACGTCTACATTAATTACTTGTTAAAACTATAATAGTTTGAAATTACTGCTTTAGATAGAATACGTTAGTAAACTTAGTTTCACTTGTTTATTTTTACTTTTTTAATGTTAGAAGACTTAAGTTCCAGTTTAAGGAAATACGGGAATGTCCCTTTGAAAAAACAATCAGATACATCCAGACTGTGAGAAAGTAAGGACACAAGACAATAGCCTGGGCTCTTCAAAAGGTCAGTATCATGGGTGCAGAGAGGGAAAGAGTGGTAGTGGCGGGTGTGTGCGTGTGTGCGCTCGTGTGCGCACAAGCACACGAGCTGTTCTAAACAAAAAAGGTTAAACACAAAAACCAAATGCAGGGCTTCCCTGGTGGTGCAGTGGTTGAGAGTCCACCTGCCGATGCAGGGGACGCGGGTTCGTGCCCCGGTCTGGGAAGATCCCACATGCCGTGGAGCGGCTGGGCCCGTGAGCCATGGCCGCTGAGCCTGCGCGTCCGGAGCCTGTGCTCCGCGACGGGAGAGGCCACAACAGTGAGAGGCCTGCGTACCACACACAAAAAAAAAAAGTTGGGGGAAAAAAGAATGAGGCCAAATCCATGGTGGAAACCACCACTCGGTGTTCTCTCTCTCCAGTCTATTCCTGCCTTGAGTGCCGAGAACAGGGGTCATTATTCCCTGGACTAAAACCGGAACACGGGATACCCCCTTAGCAGTTCTTAGAGTAGCACACGTGATTTGAGAAGATGGGCTGAGCTAGGAAGAAGCAGGTACCTAGTTCCTCACCGGCCGGGTGAGCACATGTGGCCACAAACACCCCTGACAGTCACATTCTTTTATTTTAAATGAACTGCTTCTGAGTGACCCTGAAGGCCCATACCTGTAGTGGCTATTAAGTCAGTTTGTGATCGTCTAACTTATGGTGCTGGCATGTTTTGCAAAGTGAAGTAGGTGTTTGGCTCTATGTGACAATTGAATATTTTTAGGGAAGGTTTTACTTCCCTAAAAATAGGCCCAAAGCCAGTGTTCAGATATACTGTAACCAGTATCAATGTCAACTTTATATTTTTCAACAGTAAGAATGTTCTGATGGATGTCAACTACTTTCCAAAGTGAGAGCTGCAGAGCCAGGAGCTGCACCCTGTCTTCTAACTGTTAGAGGATTCCAATCAACAATCAAAGGAAGAGAACACACACTAGTAACTGGTGTGCATTTATTTAAGGTCCATATTACTGCACCAAAAGTACAGTAGCTTGGCCTCAACTAACCAGATGTTTCAGGTGTGAGCATTTCTCTAGTCTAATTTTTTCTGTTAAACGTAACTGTCTGGGATTCTACGTCACGTTATTGACACACCTAGTCATTAAAGGGGTTAACTTTAGTCATTCACTGATTTTAATGCTTTCGTAAGTTTTTCAATAAATGCTTCTCAGGGGCCTGAGCAGCCACGGCCGGGAGAGGGAGGAGGTCAGAGTTACCTCCAGGGGCGCCTGAGCCCCCTCTGAGTGCGGCAGGTCCCAGTCAGGAGCACAGACACAACGGCAGCCCCCGAGTATTAA